>NW_016160052.1:11493-41894 GCF_001687245.7 Rhagoletis zephyria | reverse complement strand
TTGTGAACGAAGCAATGAACATATGAAGAGATCTCACCAAAATGGGTATAAGCGCAATTGTTTTAATTAGCTTAGAAGGATGCTTTAAGCAAGATCTTAGTATACATATATATAAAGTAAATTAAACTCTTTCTGTAGTAATTTCTTTCATATCGCATATTTTCATTTGTTAATTTAAAAAGAAAGAAGAATTTAATGCAGTTTAATTAAATAATGCAATTGATTTTTTTAAGAAAATTTGTATGGATTTTACTGAAAAGACTTTAAATACACTCTGTTTACGCGGGGGTTTGGTAGATAACTGACGCTCTGGTGTCCCAGAGCCTTTATTTATAACAAAAACTCTTAACCTACACATACACAATTCTTACCCTAACCATAGTATATCTAAAACATGTGTGTTGCACTACACATGTAGTAGGTATGTATAACTTATCTAGAAAAACACTTAAACCGACAGTGCCAGGAAGTAATAAAAATAGTATACGGTTTCACTTGCATTTTAAGCCAATCGCATTTCATAACATTTAAGAAATGCATACGTGACTATTCCCATACACACTGGCACTGAATTGTAATGTCTATAATTGCCAACTAAACAACCCTTAGGTCATGTTGTGCGCATGTGCACTATGTATGTATGTGTACAATGCCGTTGCACGTGCGCACAATTGCTACTTTCTATTGTTCTACTTATCGGCCTTACAATCGTTACCACATGCTGAGGACATGCGCATCCTAAATGTGTGCCCTATGAGTGTGCGTAACTAATCTTAAGACTTGTGCAACAAGACTTAACACACTCTCTAAAAATTTTGTTTATTTGCGTATATTAAGAGAGGTAACCAGTTTCCTCTTTTAATGTATGCAAATTTGCACGCCGTTTACTTTTACTTACTTTTCCATACACAAATTTGTCGCAAAGAGCAAAATTAAACATAAAATGTTTAAAGTAATGTAATGTTTATTATTAGTAGGAAATGTATTTGTAGTTTGAAAATCTTTGAAATTTTAAGCATTCTATATATCTGTTTTNGTTTAGTTAACGACCGTCTGGAGGCGGTTCTGCCTACTAGAGGGTTAAATCAGCGCATCTGGCCACCCTACCTGCATGGGCAACGGCAGTCTCATTCTGCTCAAGTAACTTGCTGTGCTGAGCTCTTTCCGCACGATGGGAATCCCCCAGATTTTCTTCGTAAATGGTAGGCACCGCACCACGTTTTAAACGACGAAGGTTTGGAAAAACTAAGGCATTTACAAAAACAATATTAAATGCAATTAATATGAAAATACACAATATGTTACGCATTTCGAACTGTGTATTATTTTCGATATCTTCACTAGTAAAGTCCTTCATGCACACATAGCTCGATTTGGCGTTTAATGCATCTCCTTGTNTCAGTAGTAGTTTTACATGCTGTTTTTAGAGTGTACTTGCTATTTATTATACTTACTTTTGCAAAATATTATAAATGTTTGATTTTATTAAAAATAAAAATATATATACATGTATTCCAAGTCCCTAGGATGGGTTAAATTATGTATTTTTCTAGAAAATTTTTGGTTTTCTTACAAATTATGAAATGTATACGTAAAAAAAGCAATTTGGATACAATTTGATACATTTTTGGCTTGGTCAGTGATACATTTTTTTAAGACGGCGCGNACACGACGCTACGCCAACGAGTACAGAAAATACTACACGCTTGCTTGTAGGAATCGCAAGTGCTTGTGGTGCTTGAGTATTCGAAATTCCTCGTCGTATCTGGTCATTTGCGACTTGACTAGCAACGCATGCGCACAATTAATAAATTTGCATAATGGTGCTTGACAACGTATATTAATATTTAGGCTGTGTGCGTGTACGTCCAAATTGCTACCTAAAAAGAGAAAAATCCTAAATCACTGGAAAGTGTGGGTAATGCAGTGAATAGGAACAGTTTGTCCGAGCATACGTTTCAACCTAAATTGAACTGTGAAATATAAATGGGCGCGCGATTAAGCGAACAATTATTTTTTTAGAAGTTTTAAGTAATATTTATATTTTCTATGGCACAAAAAAGAAAATATTCAGAAAAATGTCACTATAAATATCTTTGATTTTGGTAAAAGTAAAGAACAGGGCCCGATGAGTTAGAAAAAAAGAAAAATTGGGCGTGGATCGCCCTTTATTCTTGATTTCGATGGTATGAATTTTGTTTTGCTGCATATTAAGAAGGTGCAAGGGGGTGGTAAAAGTGGAATTTTCAATATTTTCAAAAGCTTATTTTTCGAAAATTATTGAACCGATTTTCAAAACGTGGTTATGGTTGGAAAGGTAATTGAAAACCTTTCATTGAGTAGGTATACCTATATAAATAATATATAAATTTTTCTAGAAAAACGAGATTATGTCCTTTTTTAAATGAAAATGTATGTTTTTCTTAAAAAAAATACGTAATAAATTGTAAGATATCAGAATAAAACAATATTAAAAAAAATAGTGAAAACTTGGAAAAAATTTATCTTTTAATTTAGTTAATTACGTATTTTTTAACCTACTTCCAAAAAAGGAGTAGCTTATCAATTTGTCGGAATATTTTGTTTATGTATGTTACCGCATAACTTTGGACCACGTTAACCGATTTCGATGATTCTTTTCTATTGGAAAGTCAGTGGCCCCTATTGCGAGTGTCGACTGGCAGTAGAATAGAAATTTGTCGATCGAGTCGATCATCTTTTATTTTGCTATTGTGTAACTTGATCGATAAAAATTTGTACTATTGTGAATGGTTGACAGAATTGTAAACAGCTGTTTGTTTGTTTACATTTGTTTCTTGAGTATTTTATTTACATCATTTTTAAAATAATTGCTTTTATTATAAAATTTAAAAAATGGACACAGTTGAAATATGATTTAGTGATGAGGAAGATGATGCGGAAGCTAATAGATTAGTAGAGTTGGCTAAAGCAAGGAGGGAATTGCGAGATTCGTCGGATCCCTTGGACTTGGAAGGTGTATGTACATGTGTGAGTTTTATGAATAGAAGTTGCGTTCCCGATGCTTCACGGTTTTTAGGCTTTACATGATTTGCAGGAAAAGCTGTTTTCCTCATTAATAAACTTTATGGAAGTTTAAGAAATACGGTACGGTTAAGTTTTTTGTACAATGATGTTGGGTTTTTGTGTCCAAACGCGTGACCCGAGTTTAAAAACTTTAACATAACAACATAACAAGTGTATTGAAAGAATTCAACTTTAATTTAAAATAAAGATTTCAAATTTCCGAGCACTAGTCAATTAATAAATTATGCAGTTTTTTTGTATAAACTTTTGATGTTGGTTCTGCGCAAAAACACTGTGGATGGCGTAGCCGGAGTTATATGCACAAGAAATATTGTATATGTATCTTTTCCAATAGAAGCGGAGCTTCCTACCCTACTCTTTCCGGAAATTCCTTTGCCTATGTCTTCACTCTCCTGCATCAGTACGAACAACCGCGCAAGTTGCCTTTTGTTGCTTATAATTTTTGATCTGTAATTCAGACACATACATGCATATGTATATTTCACAATTTTTTACAACTTCCAGTTCAATTGACTTACTTTTTATCCATTATAGTACCACTTTCTTATGTAAATTTTATAAACGCAAACTCCAACGGCTAAAAAACAGCAATAGAAGGATGAGCGATTAAAAAGTATTCAGAGTCGCTAATTGAGCGACTAAGCGACACTCGCAATAGCATCGATAATTATCGATTATAATCGATAATCGCTTAATAGTCGTTTATCTACTGACAGTCGACATTCGCAATAGGGGTGTGTGTCTCACGTTTGGTCTTATACTAATTTGGTTTAGATCCGATCATTTGATCATGAAAAAATTAGCGGTAATCCTAAATTTTTATATGAGAAACATACATTTTTATTAAAAAATTGCTATAAATTCGTTTTCTTTTAGTTTTTTCGAAATATGTGTACACTATAACACAGCGTACGGCAGTGCGCGCGAGTGACGAAAGCAGCCACAGTAGCACGATTGAGAGAAATAGAGATTGCGCCAATCGCGGTACCACTAATCCGCTCTTTGTGATTTTGACAGAATGAGCTGTGTGCGTGACGTCATCTTGGTGCAATTGTTGAATGTCAGCATACGAAAAAACCAAATAACGATTTTAATATTTGTGCGTTAATATTTCTGCGTGGTTTTAAACAATTATTGAGACATTAAAAAGCAAAAGAAGCGTGTAGTGGCAAAGTGTAATAGTGAAAACAAAAGGAAACAAAAAAAAGCGTGCGATATAATTTTTTTTCGTTTCCTACGGACGCAAACCTGGCGAAAAAGTGGAAGCAGTTCTGCCGGCGAGGACATGCATTAAACACCAAATCGAGCTTTGTGCTATGTGTGTGAGCTATGAGCTTATACATGGAACTATTTTGGCCTTTCCTTGGTGAATTGTAGTAGGTATATTACCATGGTGAATGTAGACAGTTTCTGGTTTAGTTTGCTGGCAATGGCATACATACAAAAGCAGTTTCTACAGTAAATAGATACATGAACTTCACTACCTACCTTATTCTTTTAGTGCTGGTATGAGGTAATGCACCAGTGGATAAGGTCGCCAGGCGCTAATTCAAGCGGCATCTTACCGCACTGTTACGTACCTAATACAAAACAGTGCCCAAATTATTATACATTATAAAGTTCAGCTTAAATTATGTTTTACTGACATAGAATATTTGCTTCCAAAAAAGCCACACTCATGCATCCTCTCGGAAATGGTACAAAAGTCATCAAATAAAAGCTGTGAAGTCAACAGCTGTGGAGTTTATGGTGGTTGGCTACCGTCCACAAATATAAATATGCACACTGCATGGCTTTTTAAAATGGCATGTCCAAAAATTCACTTTGCTGCACACTTTCCTTTTGGTCTACATGAAATTGCAAACACTGTTAATACATCCATTTTTTCATGTGCTAAAAATCGTACTTATCTAAAGGGCTGCATGTTCAAAATTATTGCTACGTGTTCCTAATTAATCAATCTGTGTATATTTATTGATTCCTGCAAAATTGGGCCATGTTAAAATTAACATGTTTCTGCATTGTTGACATATTTTTATATGCGTTTTGGCATTTCTCTCTCGCAATTGCACCAAGATGACGTCACGCAAAAATTACGCTCAAAAATCCTCTCTCATTGGTGCAATCTTGTATTCTATCATTCTTGCCACAGTAGCATGCTGAAATGACTCGCTTATATATATACGAGATTTGGAAGTTTTTATCCAGACGTCCAATCGACATGTTTGAGGTATCGTTGGAAAGGTCTTGCAGAGTGTGTCCAGGAAATGTATTCAAGCTTCATAAACAATTAACCGGACTCTTAAAAATTAGGCTAAAGTGTTACGAAACAATATTTCTTGCTTTTGTCGGTTTAAGGGGGTATGTGGATACACCAAACATATTTAGTGTTATTCTACAGGCCAATACCTTTCAAACGATACCTTATATATTAAGTTACGGTTTATAGTTGGAAAGATATAGAGCTAAATGTGTTTTTGTTCATTCGGTACCTTCATTTAATTTTTTTCAAACTTTAAAGAATTAAAGTACGAAAAAAACTAGGAAGGTTTTGTTCCAGGACGTTTCGATTCGTAGGCCTTTGTGGGCGTGGCTGGTGCCTGAAACTCGAAAAAAGGCAATTATTTAAACTACCACTGAGGTCGCATTACTCATTCCATACCATTGAAGTGGATATCAGTAGAAGAGTCTTAAAACAAGCTATCTAACGCTGTCTTTTGCGTTTATAAAATATAAATATGTCATAACGTTATCGCCTGAAAACTGAAAATCGGGCTGCTGAAAATAGAGATTACGGGCATTTTCTCAAAAACTGGTCAGTCGATTTTATTCTAAGTTTCCACAAGTCTAGCCCATAACCTTAGCTTTCATCTGGTATATAGCCTATAACTGGGAAAACTCTTTTTGTGGAGATATTACGATTCAAATTGAAAAAATGTCGCTGCAAAAAGGGTCAAATGGTTAAAAATTAACATATTCGTTTAACTTGGTTACTTTAAGATATAAAACATACCCAGTTCCCCGAAAAAAGTGGCCATTCCCCGATTGCCACATAAATCGAAATTCCCTGCAAATCGGGGAATTTCGCGCGAGTTGACAAGCTGAAGGATGCAGCTGTGCTAATCACTTAGTACATGTCTTGGAAACCACAATTTGTGTGTATTTTAAAGGGTTTTTCCAGTCACATGCCGAAATTGTAATATTTTTCACCATTTTAATTGTAGTTATGTACACAGTATTTAACTATGCTACATGAGTTTATCACCCGCACTTAACCTACCTGGGAAGACGCATACAATATTAGCTACAGTTGTACATAAATATGTATGTACTAGCTTATACCCGCGGGTTTCACCCCGCGCTTTTATACAAATATGAAAAATAATTTAATGATGTTAGATTTTATTTCTGTGCCCGTTTCGTTATAGCTCGTTATTTTTTAAGCGAGTTAAGGTATTTAGGCCGTTTAAAACTATGATATTATAAAATCTCGTCTGCGCGCTAGGCATACGAAAGATATCAATCCCTCTAAGGGCCGTTTTCTAATGTAAGCAGTAAAGTTGCCTTTACTAACAGGGCAGATAAATTGTTCCTCACTTTAAAGTGTTTTCGTTGTCTTATCTTACCTGTAAAAATAAATTTGTTATTCCGTAGAGTGAAACTTCACTACATTTCCGATAGTGAAACTTCACTACATTCGTCATAAAATTTCAAAGGTTGGCAATGCAATATAAGCAAATATGAGCAAGAGCAACTCTTAGCAAAAACCAAAACCTTGGTTGAAATATCTAATATATCTGACTCATGAACCAAAACCAAACCAAAATTTAAAGTTGGGTACAAATTTTAAAGGTTGCATCGGGTGAGCAACAGTTTATCGATTCGAGAAATTAATGCGCTGATGAGAAAACGAAAACTCGTATATCGAGACGATAAAGTGGCCGGTAAACTAAAGGTTGGATGAGAAAACGGCCCTAAGTTTACCTTAAAATGGTTCCAGGTATACGACGCGTGAACGTGTAACCTTCTTGGAGTTGCCACGGCGGGTTTTAATATTTCCAACTCAAATTTAGTAACCTGGCCTTGATAAAATACCACTTCTCATTACTGTAGCAAATGCCTCAAGAGAGCTTTAGATTATAAGGCCAAACCCGGCTCTCCCTTTTCCATTTAATGCAATGTATTCTGTCACGGCACTTATAAAATAAATCTCCATAACAGATTTAAAATACTTCGGGAGATTTTCTATCCTTCCAGAGATATGTATTAAGAAGTTTTTAGTATGTATGGGAGGCGACATGCCTCCTTTTTTAATAACTCACATTTTTTCCATGAGCAATTCATACATTTTGCATACACAACTCCATACCAAGTTCCAGTATTCTTCCACAAACACTTCCAGGGATATGTGGCAAGAAAAAGTAAATTTGTACTGGAAGTGCCACGCCCCTTTTTCTTATAACCCTAATCTTCTTCCATGAATTTAGAACTGATTTTATATACCCCAGTACCAAGTCCCAGTACTCTACCTTGAACACCTTTAGAGATAAGTAGTATAAAACAGTAAATTTGTACGCTGGTTCCTCCCGTCCCCTTTTCGAATAACGCAAATTTTTCTCCATGAGTATGGAATTAATTTTGTATACACATCTCGGTGCCAAGTTCCAGTCCTCTGCAATAAACACCTCCAGAGATATGCAGCATAGAAAAATCAATTTGCATGGGAGTTGCCACATCACCGTTTGCAATAACTCTAATTTTTCTCCATGAGTATGGTATTAGTTTAACATACATACATACATATGTATTTCCATACCAAGCTTGAGTGTTTTACCCCAAACATTTGAAGAGATATGCAATATGAAACTTTCAGTCAGTATGGGAGGTGCTACGCCTCTTTTCCAAAAACGTCCATTTTTCTCCGTAATATGAACATGATTTCACACAGTGTTGGCAAACTGTTAATCTGATTAACGATTAAAAATTATCGATTAAAATGTTAATTAGGTTTGACGATTAAAATTAATGAGTCGTAATCAACTGTACGATAAATGATAACATTTTTTTAATCGTTAATCGCTGGCAGCGATTACGTTTAATTAATTTAAACATTAATCGTTAATCCAATTAAAAATATAATCTGATTAATTTGTCTAGTTTGTCCGAGTTTGAAACCAAACACCAGTTATAGTAATTATTTTGTGTTTTACGCTTATAAAAATTATTGTTATTAGTAATACATAAACTGTGAACTTTTACAAACCTAGTTTGTAAAACGTTTGTTGGTATATATCTTAATGAAAATACACACCAAATTGCTTAGATTGATGAGGAAGCCCGACTTAGCCATATCGGATTAACTTGCTTTGTGTGCACAGGGAAATTCCAGCATAACTTAATTAATCACCAAACCTACTTGATCAAATTAAGAGTTAACGATTAAAAATTAATTTTTTAATCGCGGCTACGATTAACTGTTTAGTCAGATTAAAATTAATCATGATTAACTGTAATCAGATTGAATTAATCGAATTAACTAACTGATTAAAACATCAATCGATTAATGCCATCATTGATTTCACATACATATCACTATACCAAGTTTCAGTTCTCTCCCACAAATACTTCCAGAGATATGTATGTAATATGAAAATTCCAATTTGTATGGGAGGGGCCTTGAGTTATCGGACTTACTTTCAGTCTAAGACCATCCTTCCGAAATCCGTAGTAAGTGTACTAAATTTCGTTCTGATCGGAAAACCGGTTAAGGAAGTAGCCTATTTTTCAATCCAGGTCATAAACCATCTTTGAACAAAATTTGACTTTCAAACAGGTGGCAATTCTTAAAAAAGTAGCCTATTTTCCAGTCTAGGTCATAAGAGAAGAAATATTTGCTTCTTGTGACAATGAGATTACCTGTAGTGAAGAGGCCTGGTAGCTGCGATGCCTTCGCTTTGATCTTCCAAAAAGAAGCGAAGTAAAGGATTTACCGAATTTTACTTTAGACCGCCGGACAGTTAGCTACCACTTCAAGGGGAAAATTAACGAAAGTTCACTGTCCGGAGGGATATAATAGTTAACGGCCGGAATAATAGTGTTAGCGCGTATATGTATATGTATGTATTTGTGTCTACATATGCCTACATTAGGGCGGATCCCTAATATATCAGAATATTAGGGCTGGACATTACTTTGTGGGAATATTTAGACTGATGGTCTAAACATCCCGGCCCCCTTGCGATGAGCAAATCTAAAAATTTGGACGCGTTTCAGCCACCAAGCTCTCTCTGTTGATTTTATATAGTAATAGGTAAAGTTTTTTAGAAAAAACATTTTTGTTCAGCATCAGGAAACCACTACGACAGTCATCGCTATGAGCTTCGTCTTTCTTCTTCCTAAATTGCTATAAAAAGGGAGCGAATTAAAGGTACAATAGTGGTTACAATTCAATGCACTTTATTGAAAAAATAATAATTCAAATGAAAAAACGTAAATTCAAGCATAATGAGAATTAATTACAAGTTAGGCTCTGTATACGCCCGAGAGGACCCATCCAAAGATGGTACTCTGAGCTAAAAGTGGTCCGAAGGATGTGGGCAGTATCCCAGGCAGAATAATGTCCGCGTAGACGTCGGTACCGAGTATTAAACGAATCGGTGATGAGCCATAAAATCTTGGGTCTGCCAATCGTATGTGCGCATATGGCTCGGCTATTGCGGGGTCTACACTGCTAGATGGGGTAACGCGATTGAAGTGCGGCGAGATAACGGCCTGAGTCACGATGCGATTATTTTTCCCATGCTTTCCCCTGAGTCGCAAAAGGCAGCCCTTTCCTCCGCCCATGTGTGTTTCATCCAAACGCAACTCTCTGGCTAAATCAGACGAAATTATGGTTCGGCTAAAGCATACATCGATCAGGGCACGAACTAAATGTAGCCTCCAGCCTAGACTTTCACCACGGCCGTTGGAGCGATGGGGACCATGGGTCGTAGCGTATGACCTAACGTTCCGTTTCGGAATGCGCGTGGTCTGAATAGCTGGCGAGACCGAGTCGCCAGTCCATCTTCCTTGCGTATGCGCCGTGAGGACTTGCGGTTGGATCTACGCGGACTAGGCCTAGTTTCCGCTCCGCGCATCCGATTCCGCTCATGTTGCAGCAGGGGTCGGAAAGTCCTAGCTTCCGATCCCGCTTCGGTGAGAGCGCGGAGAGACCGAGTCTCCGCTGCCGGCTCTATTGGTCCGCTTTCCTCGGCTTCTGGACGGAAAGGCCTCGTTTCCCTTCCAGAATCGGACGCAAGTATCGAGAGCGCATCGTCGGAACAGCGTTCTTCTTCCTCCGCCACCTGTTGTGCCCACGATTTTCTAGGCGTGTTTATGGAGAGCGACCCGTCGGAACTGCCATCCTCTTCTTCCTCCACTTGGTGTGCCCATGATTTTCTAGGCGTACTTTCGGGCTCGTCCAAATGCAGCGTCGAGTGATGTTTTTCACCGCATCGGCGGCATCTTCCCTCGCTCGTGCAGTTTTTAAGCTGGTGCGTCATCGCGAGGCAATTAGCGCAAAAGCGGCCTAGTAGTGCTTCCCGTAATCTCTCCTCAGGGGATTTTGCGCGATAGACTGGGCAGAGCCTAATAGGGTGATTCGCTTCGCATAGGTGGCACAGCTGCGGATAACGGTGGCTGCGTAGCTCGGTCTTTTTCCTCAAGGCAGTGAAATAAGGCATGTTTCCTTCTGAAATTATTTCATGGTTTTGTTTGTATATGTACCCATGTAGATCTATTGTTGGGTGGCGAGCGTATCGGCATTAATTATTTAAGTGAGTGGCATAAAGGTTTCGCTTTCGGCATTGCAACCCACACAGATTTAAAAAAATTAAGTTAAAAAATGTCGAGTATATTGATCTCAACTGATAAGTGTTTGACTTTTGTCCATCAGCAGGTTTAATTTAATCTTTTTTTAATAAGTACCTGTATGTACATTCGTGAAAATCTTTATTGCCATGTTCCTCCACCCACACAAAATTTGCATATCATTAAGGTTAGTTGCAAAAAAAAAGAATTGATAGTGTATGTATATATAAATATACACACATAGAAAATTTCCACAGCTCTTGCCATCGAACAGATCTTTAAGAATTGTATTAAATGTCCAAGCAACTGGTGCTCGAACATACAGTTTGCATTCTAATATCGTAACTAATGGTTTGGTAGTGTGGTGAGTTTCATTGCTCATCAGAGCAGTGCGTATTTACCTGCTAACCGCAAACTCTAGAGATAGATGGCGCTCTTAGTCGTATGTAAGGAAGACTTGTATTTGGTTAAATACCGTATGCCAACTTTTGGGCAAATCACGTTAGTCAAAATTCTGACAAGAATGTAACTTCCTGAATGAATAAAAAGTCATTCAGGATTGACCACGAGGCCGTAAGTAGCGTAAAGAATGAAGTTGTAAGTTTTGGTAGTATTTTTTAATTCATGGCTATCTATTTCAGGTTAGCTACTATTTTGTGCATTAGCGTGATGGATCGCAAAACGAACCACCAAGCGAATGGAATGAGAATGCCGTTCCGATACCCAAAACTTTGAGTGAGTGCAAATAACAGAGCGGCGGCGGTGCCCTAAAGTCATGGTGAAATAAACTGAAGGTGGCGCATTCCCGAAACCGCTACTTTGGTTTTGCCGAAGCAGTGCAAACGTATTGCAAACGTATTGTGTACTTTCAAGTGAAAAATCGAAGTAATTGTGCGTTCTGAAGTAAAAGGCGTTTTATTTGTAATGAAAACTTTATAAAAATCTCGTGTCGTGTGTTGAATTGCAGCAGCCGTAGGGGTAAAGCCCCCAAATGCAGTTTGTTTTGTTTCCCCGCGACGACGCCTTGGCCAGAAAGTGGTTAGAGTTCTGCCGACAGGAGAAGGCATGCAATTTAGACACCAGCGTAATATGCATGAAGCACTTTACGGACCACTTTTAAACACGACATGTTAAGTTGAAAACGTTGAAATACCACAAATTACAAATTAAAATCGGAGGTAAGCAAGCATCGACCACTTTCTGCAGGAAAACATGCGCTGCGACAAGATATTATCACTTTTTCGGCACCTGCAATACAAACACAAAAATTCTAAATAGTTAATTAATAAGACCTATTCTTTTGAACACATTTCAAGAGTGGTTGTATATTTTTTGTTAACGTAGTGCTTAATTTGCTATATTCAAAGATGGCTTGAGAAATTGGTGAATCGAGAAGAAAACACGTTTTCTCACTGCAAATTCACAACTGTCAACTCATTGTTCTTCGCCATATTCTTTGTTTACCCGTTGCCACAAATGTCATTCTGCGGGAATGCGCAATCTTGTATTCTATCGTTCTTGCCCTAAAGTAGTTCCGCGAATATTGGCTGAATCGTTTTAGCGATGATAATAAAACGCTATATTCAGTGGATCCCTATGACCTGATGAATACATTAAGTGATTTTAACCTTCCCATGCCAACTTAATTTAGACGAAGCCCAAATTAGCCGGTAGAGGCTTTTATTGGGCTCTAGTGTTCGTCGTGTTCCTGTTCGTTGCCCATTATACTTCCAGACGCATTTATAAGACTACATCGTTACACGCAAGCCATCTCAATTCAATTACCTTGAGATACGGCTTAGAGAAGAGTTGCAAATAATGATCGCAACATTGTAACAGCGTTGGAAAAAAAATCCCTACAAGCGGTCTTCGTTGACGAAGGTTAAATGCACATATGTACACACATATATAGCCAATGGCTTATCTGCAATGCATGACAAAGTGAGGCGTTTGATAACCTCTTTTTGTTTAACAGCTTAACCGTATGTCTTATTTGCGAACACAGTTACCAGGCTAACGATGCACATTGCCCGCTCGCGTTATTGGGTGCTTATACAAGTCCGAATTGAGGCAGTACGAGATCGTGGCCCTAGCTGAAAAGCTGCCACGTATACCTTTGTGAAAGGAAAAAGTTGCTGAATGGATAGCATACACGACGCACTGGATAGGATGCTAATGACGAAACAGATGACAACTGTGTAATGAATCCTTGATCCCGGGCACTGATGCGTCTGTCAAGCAACTTTAAAGATGCTGCAGTGCTAATCTGAGGGGTGAGTTTATGACAAAGTCTCAAATCCTAATGACAGACATTTGGCATAGAGATAATAGGTTGGTTCACTACCAGCAATGTTTTCTGGCTAATAATAAAATAATTTTCTATGGTTGACATCCGGTTGAACCAGCCTACCACTTTGTGCCTTTTTGTGCTTAGTCATATTTGATAGGCGTTTTCAGCTTTAGCAAGGGATATTTGACAATATATTTAGGCCCATACAAAAATTATGTTTTTTTTTTAACTGCATATCAGCTCATTCGAAAGAATATTGCGAATATATTGCAAGTAGTAAATGGGAGCGTATTTATTTGTTACCTTTTAAGAGTAGTGGCTGGTTTGGCCAGCAATCTAAATGTGTAGATGTGCTTTTATTGTTTTTTTGTAGCATTTGGAAAACCTATATGAGCGTTAAGTTTCCCCCTTCCTGAAATATACTAAAGGTTATTTCCAAGCACGTTAGCAAAAAAAAAAAACTACATCTATAGTCGAACAGAGCTGATAGAATTTTGTCTCCATATAAAATCCGTGTAACTGAGATTATAAAAAATATACCCAAATTGAATGTTCGCCTACTACAATTTGCCCAGCAATTATGTTTTGGTATTTGCTTTCTTGAAATATCTGGAGGTGTAATTACCCAACAATCATCGCAGTATATAACTTAAAATAAGTTTGTTATATTAAGTATTATTAGTAAACTTCTAAATACCCCACTTTAAGTTTGTTTTGCTTGTTGGGTAGTTATGTTAAACTTAAAAGATATCGAGATAATTTTTATTATTTGTATAAATGCGAGGTCTTGTGTACGTGAACACCAATATGGGATCATTATCAATAATTATCAGGTTGTCAAACCTAGTAATTGAGTGGTCTTGACACAGGGGGGTGAAAGTATAAGATCGTTTTCCTTTACGTTTCACCCAACCCTGGTTAAAATATATGAAAAACTGCCGCTTTTCGTACCATGAGCATGTCGAAAAATACAAATGTAAGAAACGAGCTACCCAAAAACAATGAATCCCACGAATTTGTTGCATTATGTGTGGTTTGCGTCAGTTTTCGTCGCATTTTGTGTGGTCTGCATCTTTTTGCCTTAGCTTCTTGTTGAATAAAGATATACATATATGGTGTGTGGTTGGAAAACCGGCAACCCAGTGAACAATCCGGGCTAAATTGCCATACGCACCAAACACAGTTGAATAATATCCGGAGGTTAAGTTCCATAAGCCGGGGTCAATTGCTCATCATGGTTGCTAGCTTTTCAACCTTTTCATCTATTTCTGGGGCAGAATATGCTATGACAATCTTTGTGGTTAATAGATCTATGTAGAGATGGTCGGCTCTATATCATCAGATCTACCCGGGGAAACCCGGCCAAGAACCATCTTGACCCTAAACGCGTTGCGAATAAATATTAAATCTAAATTGGGATTAAAATGGGATTTTGAGGTGGATTCACTCCAAAGGTGGAAGCGGAATTCTGCGATCAGTGAGGAAGTGGGATAATAATGGCCTATTACGTAATGGAATAGAGTAGTGGTCGCTAAAAGATTTTTTTTATTTACGAAGTATTTGTTGGCTCTCCGTCCTCGCTTCCTACGTTGTTGGCTGGAAGTAGGACCAATTTTACGAAGGGCCTCCTAACTTGTCCTTTCTCCGTCGCGATGTCCACTACACGCACTCGGTTGTCGGAACCGGGGAGTTTGACAACTCTTCCTAGTCGCCACTCGTTGGGCGGCAAGTTATCCTCTTTTATAACGACGAGATCTCCACTTTTCATATTTTGCTTGGGATGCTTCCACTTGATACGCTTTGCAGTTCTGAGAGATATTCAAGTTTCCATCGCATGAAGAAGGTTTGATGCAAAGCTTTCAATTTCTGCCACCGGTTTACTATGGAGGCCGGATTCTCATTCACTTCTAGCTCTGGTGGAGCAAGAAGGTGTCCCCCAATGAGGAAATGGCCTGGAGTGAGTGGCTCCAGATTTGTAGGCTCATTTCATGAAGGGCTTAATGGGCGCGAATTGAGACATGCCTCGATTCCGCATAGAAGAGTACTGAGCTTTTCGAATGTGTATTTGTGCGCGGATGCGATCTTTTTAAAGTGGCTCTTAAAGCTTTTTACACCCGTCTCCCACAGCCCGCCCATGTGAGGAGTTGCAGGGGGTATAAAATGCCAAGTGAGCATTTGATGATTGTATTTAGATGCGGTTTTGTCTCGTGCGTCAGCTATAAAGGCCTTCATTTCAGATCGTAAAGATCGAGAGGCTCCGACAAAGTTAGTACCATTGTCGGAGTGGATATTCTTTGGACATCCTCTTCTGGCAACGAATCTAGCAAATCCTGCCAGAAAGGATGGTGTGCTAAGGTCACTAGTGGCTTCTAGATGAATTGCTTTAGTGGCAAAACAGACAAAGATACAGACGTATCTTTTAGAAATTCGACAGCCCCGACCGCGATAACTTTTGATATCGAAAGGTCCTGTAAAATCTACCCCGGTATTCGTGAACGCCCGCGAAAAGGTTGTGCGTTCCTGAGGAAGAGTGCCCATAAGTTGGGCTTGAGACCGTTTTTTTATAGATAATACAGGTCTTACAATTATGGATAGTGGACCTGATCATGTTTTTTACTCTGGGAATCCAGTATTGGGTACGGATGAGGCGTAACATAAGCTGATTTTCTCCATGCAAGGATACTTGATGTATGAAAGCGACCAGTAGTCGAGTCAACCTGCTGTTGTAAGGAAGAATGATTGGATAGCGTTCATTCAGCATTGCCAGGTTGACGTTTTTAACGTCATTTGGACGTTTTTTATATCTTGTTGACGTTCGGACGTTTTTTGTGCAAGAAATGACGTTTTTTACCTTCCCAATAATTTTTATCTGTTACTAAATCTTGTAAGTAGAACTGATTTTAAATTATTTTCTTAATAAATCTTAACAAGCTGTAAGCAATTGCACATTAAAAGCCAAATCAGGAAGAGCTGATCTATTGCAACAGACACGCTCGCAAAAGCACCAAAAAAGCTGTAGCAGCATAAAAGATCAGAAAAAAGTTGGCGACTTTTTTAAGACTTCATTGAAAATGTAATGAACGCAAAAAAGCAGAAATATTGCTATGTTCCTTCGTAGCAGAACGTAATTTAGTATTTTCGACAACCGACCACCTAACCAAATGTCCACAAGAGAAAAAAAAATATTAAAAATCAACACAGAGAAATTTTCGTTTTCAAATTTGTGTGGAACGTTTTACTTTTAAAAACGTTTTGACCCAGGTTTTGCACCTACAATAGTTATTTAAATTTTGAGAACGAAAATTTTCAATTCAATTTCCAAAATCCATGTTTTTGTTTTTGATACGAACATTTTCAAATCGTTTTTAAAAACGATTGTTTGATAATTGAATAGGCGTATGTTGAAATTAAATCCTAAAATGTTTTTTTTTTTCATTTTAAAAATATGCGTTTTCAAATATGATATTCAAATTTTATTTTTATTAAATCACAACAAGTCGTTTGGTACCTAAATTGTCAAAAATATATTGATATACATATACTTATAAATAAGTTACAACATTTAATGAATGAAATACAGATGTTTAACATATTACTATATACATATGTACATAAATACATACATACAGATGTTCCTGCTTTACTTCCAAGCTGGGCTTGCTAACGCTGGTTAATTCCTGTAATTTAAATTAAGAAAGTTTTAAATTATTATTTAATAACCCATAAGAATTTGTTTTTTTAAGTTACTCTTACCAAAGCTTTTTTCGGTCAAAGAAGTCCACCAATGTCCCTTATATGTAACTTATTTATTTATTTATTTTAAGTAACTTATTTATCTGAAAACAATTTTTCCGACAAATGATGCAAACATATGAAAGTTTTTCATTACAGTTAGGTAGCTTTTTAAATTCTAATGGAAAACATTTTAGTTTTAAATATTTTTCATATCTAATTGACTGAAAAAAAAATTAACGTTTTTATTTTAAAGATGCCTAGTTTTATCTTGCTTGTTGCAAATTATGTCGCACTACAACTTGTTGGGACAATATTCTAAAATGTTTCATTGCGCATTTTTGACGCTATTTTTTTAATGTCGTTTGTTCTCAATTAAAAAAAAAAGTGAATATATTATAACGATCGTTTTTGTTTTGCGAATGTTTCGTTTTAAAGTCGTAAGAACAAATACTGTATTTTTTATTTTGTATGAAGTAAAATTATATCAAAAAATTGTATTTTACAATTTCTTTTAAAAACTTGCGCTTTACCTGCATCATTTTCTCTGTGAACACGATTCTTTAGCAACTTAAATCTTGCACATTTTTTACCCTGGAAAATAATGGGCTATCAAGCTGCATACTCAAAAAAATTCTTAAAAATCTGAATAAAAAGTTGAAAATCTAGCTGCAACTTTGTTAATTTTTATATTTTTTGCAATGTGGATTTATATTTTGTTTGTTATATAATGAGCCAGGCTTTCATGGAAAAATAATAAACATTAAATGAACAAAAGCAAAACAGCCACCATCGATCAAAATATTGATGACTTAGTCAGCTGATCACAAGTGTATGTATAAAATGATTTTTATATTAACGATCTCAAACAAGTTTACAATGAATTTTAAATGTGCTCTGTCGAAAAGACATTTTAATATACCTTACATATATACTTATGTACCTTTGTATATAATAAAAGTTTAATAAGAACAATTCTGTGTGCATACATTTGAAAAAGACGTATTTGGGTAGGAAATGACGTTTTTTCAAACCAAGAGGGACGTTTTCTTACGCCGAAGACCTGGCAACACTGCGTTCATTGTATGCTAAGTTCAAGGATGCTTCAAGACGCCCACCAGCCCGTATCATATCATCTTTGTCGACGAATGGATTAAGTGGCAGTAGCTCGCTTCTTGCATCGATGGGTGTTCCTGCTTTTAACTTCGTGTATTCTTCACCGTAATGCTGCTTCTGGTAGATGTATATTAAGCGTTGTGTCGTTGTCTTAATTTCATCGGATGGAATTAAGCAAGACTTCTCTTTAAATGAAGCTTTTGTCTTTGGATGAGTGCTTTGAAAGAATCTCATGATATATGATAACACTCTCAAAGCCCTCGGTAGATCGGAAAATCGGTCAAGAAAGTCGATAGCAGCTACTTTTGTTGTTGCATACACATGTGCTCTTTTTTCTTCTACTATCGTGTGGTAGTCCGTTTCTTGTGTGGGCCATTTGGAGTTGTCTTCTTGCTCCCAAGAAGGTCCCTGCCACCACAGAGAATTGTTGACCAAATCAGACGCTGGAAGTCCTCTGCTCGCTAAGTCTGCTGGATTAGATGCTGAGTTTACATGTAACCAGCCCTTGTTGCCAACTTTTTCCACAATTTTAGTTATTCGGTGTGCGACGAAGGTTGATCAAGGACAAGGCGACTTCCTAATCCATGCTAGCAAAATGGTCGAGTCTGTCCATAAATGCGCTTTAATCTCTCCCAGGTCGTGGTTGTTGAGGATCGATTCGATAATTTCTGCAAGCAGTACAGCCCCGCAAAGTTCCAATCGTGGAAGCGATATAGGTTTTACGGGGGATACTCGGGTTTTTGCCAAAAGAAGATTGACGAAAACTTTGCAGCATATGCCTTCTCTGATGCATCGCAGAAGCCATGTATCTCGATGCTCTCTCCTGGTCCAAAATATATCCATCGAGGTGTTTTCAGCATCATCAGCTAGTTGGAATAGTGTCCTTATTGCCAGGTAAGGAGCACAGTTTATTCCGAAAGTGACCGTCTTTAGTTCGTAAAGACTAATCGGTTCATTCGAGTTGGTACGAAAAAAATGCGCTGAAATTTGGTCTTGTTGTCATTCACCATAATTTGCCGGTACATCTTCCCGATGTTGCTGTTCAAAACGTATTTGTATAATCTCCGACGCAGGATGAGTATGGGAAGATCCGCCTGGAGTACTGGACCTGGGAGAAGTACATCGTTGAGGCTGGTGCCATTTGCCGTCGGACTTGAGGCATTAAAAACGACGCGCGCTTTTGTTGAGGTGCTCTCTGCCTTTATGACCGCGTGATGTGGCAAGAAATAGTTGTCGGAGGAATCTGCTGGGATATTATTTAGTATTTGTGACATATGACCCAACGACTCGTATTCCGCTAGGACCCTACTATATTCTTTTTGTAGGACGGGATCCTTGGCAAGTCGCGTCTCATTCCGGAAGAATTGTGAGCATGCCCTTTTAAGAGAGGGTCCTAGGCTGATATTTATTGGGAAATCCTGCTTCAAAGGTTGTGAAACTATATATTTCCCATCTTCGGATCGCTGAGTGGTTTTCTTATATAGTTTCTCACAGTATTTGTCCTCTTCACTAAGATTTTGGTTCTTCGGCAAATCCTCAACTTCCCAGAAAGCAGTAAGCTGCTTGTCCAAGGCCACTTCGCTAAAATAGGAAACTATATTGTTGGTTGGATTTTGTGCGTCAGTGCGACCGGTTAATATCCAACCGAACACAGTTTCTTGGGCGAGAAGTGTACTAAGAACATTTTTCTTCAAGCCACTCAAAATAATTTGCGGATAAATATCCCCGCCAAGTATAAGATCTACTTGTTCGTTGACATAGAACCTTTTATCTGCTAAGACTAGATCTGGAAACGCCTGCATAGTCAATGCGCTGATATGGCAGGATGGAAGATTTCCAGTTAATTTAGTTAAGACGAGCATAGTTGTATGTAGGCAGAATAATGGGTCAACGGGGGACCGCAGTTCTATGCTACATGCTTCTTTAACCTGCGCGGAGGTGGAGTTTGTGATGCCTGAAACTTGGGCATACATCCTTTTTGATGGCAGGTTGATTATGCGTTTGAGCCTTTCGGTTACGAAAGAACACTCAGAACCAGAATCAATAAGTGCTCGGGCAGAATAATCTATGCCATTGAAATGTATATTCACGCGAGCTGTTCCTAGAAGTACACCTGTATTTGTGTTTGCGTAATACGACTTTACGTTATTATTTTTAACATAATGGTGCTTTTCTTGAGCTTGCTTTGATGTAGAAGCAATATCGTTAACCGGGCTCGTAGGCATCTGGCTTGTTGCTGCTTTTGGCTGAGTTGTCTCAAGGTGAAGGAGCGTGTGATGTCGCTCGTGACACGTAGTGCAATTAAATGCGCTTGTGCATCGTGACACAGTATGTAAGGAACTTAGACAATTCAGGTAGCTATTACTTGCTTTCAAGAATTCTACTCTGTCAGTAGGTGTAAGCTTAAGGAATCGTGGACATCTGCGTAACTTGTGCTCATTTGTTTGACAAAGTTTGCAGGAATGCTTGTTTACGCTAGCTTGAAAGGCACCAAGTCTTTTCGTGGGAGCTTCTAGGGTGTACCGTGTATTTTGTGGCTTTGGCGCTTTTACGGATTTGGCACCCCTTTAATCCTGATAAGATTTCTAGAGTCTGAAACCTGTTGGATAGGAACTTGTCCATATCCTCCCACTTTGGTATTTCATTTTTGTGCTCTATGGTTTGTTACCATAGAGCCAGCGTGCTTTCGGGAAGTTTGGTAGAGCAGAGATATATTATAATCGCGTCCCAGTTCGAAATGTTAATTTGGTGACTGTTAAGGGACGATACGCAAATATTAATATCCCGCTGCAACTTTTTTATTGAGCTACCACACTAATTTTCCACTGAATTAAGATTGAACAGAATTTTTAGTTGTGTATTTACGAGGATACGTTTGTTCTCGTATCTCTCGCATAAATTTTTCCAGGCTGTTTGGAAGCCTTCATTGGTGAGTGGACCCTTTCTCACGATGTCTTTGGCTTCCCCTTGAGTCTTTTGGTTGAGGTGAAATAGTTTCTCAACCGAAGTGAGGCGCTTGTTAAGGATGTATATGGCCGTGAACATATCACGGAATGATGGCCATGATAGATAGTCGCCTTTGAACACATCGGTATCACACGGAGGGAGGTGGATATTGTGCTCACGGACAGACTGATCTTGTACATCCTTCTCTGCGTTTACAAGCGACTCAGACAGAGAAGCCATTGCAGACATGCATTTCACATAGCACGCGAACGAGCTTTTTTTTTCTTTCTGATGGCTCTTATATCCTCTTTCTGTAAACCTTCTTGGTTTAAAGGTATATCGTATGCTGCTTTTGTTTTTTCCCACATAGCCTTAAGTTCTTCTTGCTGAATAGCAAGACCGTGCTTATTTTGCTCTGTGGGGGGCGTGCTGCTAAAATCAGCCTCGAATTCTATTACCGACTCCGCTAAGCGAATAAATGATTCCATCACGGTAGTTGATTTGCAGATTATTTTTTATTAAATAAATATGATGTTGCTCAGATCAAAATCTGGTTTTTATTATGGGTATACCATAAGATTTCCGACCAGTCGTATGCCGATGAATAAGCGAAACCTTTGCCAACTTGCGAAAAGAGTATTTTGCGTACTATTAAACACCAACCTAAATTGCTTTCCACTAATAATCGAATAGGAGAAAAATTCAAAAACACCCACAGATTTAAATTTTGTTTTTCTTGCAGATGATCAAAATCTTTATTCTTTTTATGTGCGTAATCTATTTACCTACTCGCCACCCAACAGTGCTGACGAATGTACGTATATACTTATGTGCAGGGAACGGATTTTATGGAAATTGCCTTTTTTTCTGCTAAATAGATAGAGTATATTTGATTAAGAATGTCCACGATTTAGCTTTCCCTGATTCCATATATACACATTTGATGTTGCCTTTTTTGCCTTTTTTAAGATATTTGCCTTTTTTTTGCCTTTTATACCTTCAAAAAAGCGATTATAGCATTTACAATTTTTTTTTTAAGATTAAAAAATATACACATGCCCATGCGGCTTATAGAAGCGCAGGCACCTCTTGCCAAATTGGTGTTGGAAAAATTCAAAGCCGTTTTCTCAGCTAACGTAGGCTTGGAGACAATAAGGGGTGTGGATAAAATTGTAAAGGGCGAGGAAAACGCCCTTATTCCTGATAATATGAACGTTTCAGACGTTCCATATTTAAATTGGACTCCACTTGTATCAACTTACGTCGAGCGTACATTTAGTACATTCAAGGCATTTCTTCGCGAAAATCGAATGAAAATGCTGCCAGAAAACTTCAAAATGCATTTTGTGGTTCAATGTTACTACAACTATACAGATTAAAGTTTTATTAGTTAGAAACTCGAAAGGATAAAAAAGATTCAAAGTACAAATTTTTCATATAATGAAACTAGTTCATAGTTTTTCTCTTTTTACTTGTAATATAAAAATTTCTAAAATAAATGTATTTTTTGATTGTTCTTTGTATTTTCGGTAATTTTTCAGTGCCTTATTTTGCTTTTTTTGCAATACCTAGTGCCTTTTCCTGCCTTTTGCGCTATTTTGGTTTGCCTTTTTTGCCGTTTTTGCAATACCTAGTGCCTTTTCCTGCCTTTTTCGCTATTTCATTTTGCCTTTTCCAGCCTATTTCGTTATTTTATTTTGTAAAGGATTTACCGAATTTTACTTTAGACCGCCGGACAGTTAGCTACCACTTCAAGAGGAAACTTAACGAAAGGTCACTGTGCGGGATATAATAGTTAACGGCCAGAATATATATGTGCGCGTATACATATGTATATGTATGTATTTGTGTCTACATATGCCTACATTAGGGCGGATCCCTAATGTATCAGAATTTTAGGGCTGGACATTACTTTGTGGGAATATTTAGACTGATGGTCTAAACACAGGTGTGCCCCCACACCCGGTAGAAATCTTAACAACAACTAAACTACGAGGCAATCAGACGAATACAGTTGCTTATTGTATCCAAAGTTAGTACCAAGTTGATACGTTTTTATCATTTCTCATAATTTTTTTTTTTAATTTTTTCGAATACAAAGGATATGATCATTCTTTTTCGCTTTATTCCGTATGCGAAAAATTATATGTTTTAATGGACACATCGATTTGAATACATAATTTAGATTTAGATAACATTTTTAGCAATTTATTTGAGAAAAATAAAACATTTAGATTATTGTTTGTATTTTGGTCGATTTTAAATTTGCTACCCCAAAGTAATTGATATCAAATAAAACACCTCTTTTAGGTAAAATTTTCGAGTGACGATAGCTGAACTAGAACACACAAAATGTATTATATCAATTTCGTGACGAGAATTATACGCATTTTTTAACTGCCTCGGAATCTTACGGAATCTTACGAATTCGCCATTACCAAGGCACTAAGTAACGTGCGAACTTTTGTTTGCAAAATGCATCTATNTAAGCACTTTTGTTTGCAAAATGCATTTATTTAAGTTGAAAGAAGACAAATTCCTTTGTTCGGCATTTATTCTTACTCGCTTTCTATCTTCCAAGGCGAATTCATATATTCTTATCACGAATTCATATATTCTTATCACGAATTCATATATTCATGTGGTAGAAAGAGTATAAAAACATAAAATTACCTTATAAATTAAAACCATAACATATCACATGTATGCGTAGTCCACTTCACGAAATTATTTCATCGATCTGAGTAAAAACTAAGTGCATAAACGCTATTTCGCGTTAATTGTAATCATGAAATGGTGTTCATTCATTCAGTTTCTACTCAAACGCATGAAATGATTTCATGAATTGGCCTACGCATAATGGTAGTAAATGACAGAATGAATTACAACAAACACATCCTTTTGACATAATGCAAGCCGAAAACGTTGGTCCAAATCAATCCGAAATCAAGTTGGACGTTTTGCCCACAAACATTCCAATTTTGCGAGCAGTCTCATTGTAAAATCTCATTTTTACAATTTCATAGTTTCGGCTTAAATTTATGAAATTCAACGAAAGCATGTACCTAATTCGGCTGAGTTATCCATTTTCGGTTATTTAGTGTACAAAATAAACGCAAATTAAATCAGTTTGTACAACATGACCATTATTGAAGCGATATGTTGTACAACTTGCCAGAAAATCCAAATTTTTTGATCTTTCATACAACCAAGACATAAATTCATTCAACAGGCCCACAAACGGTGCAATCTAGGGCAAAATAACACCAAGTTGAACCAACGGTCGCTACGTTTATGGCTTTCTTTAAGCAAGATCGGGCGAAAATTTCAACTGCTCCTGTAACACTACCTTATATAAGTTGGCCTTGCTATCATCCTCACATATGTTCATCAGAGTATACCAACGAAGGACGGGTTAATACAAGGAGATAGCGAGAGCACAAAACTACTCTAGAAAATTACACGCACAATGACAAACATGAACAAATGTACAACAAACACATAATTTTTGACAATCAGTACAGTTCGCATTTATATCAACAAGCAGCTTATTAGATTTGTTTTCGTTTGTACTACATATGTGCATATCAGAGTTGTAAAAAATGCATTAATTTTTTAATGCATTAATGGTATCTAAAGCAATAATGTTAATGTAAAAAATGAATGCATTAATTTATGAAATTTAATACAAATGAATATTTCAATGCATTAATTCTGAAAAATATAATGCTAACGGATTTTTTTTCATTAAATTATCCAAGCTAATGCTAATGAAAAAATTTTAATGCACTAAAACGCNAGCAATAATGTTAATGTAAAAAATGAATGCATTAATTTATGAAATTTAATACAAATGAATATTTCAATGCATTAATTCTGAAAAATATAATGCTAACGGATTTTTTTTCATTAAATTATCCAAGCTAATGCTAATGAAAAAATTTTAATGCACTAAAACGCTTAATACTTTTGCTCGTTTGCATTATTAAAAACCATTAAATTTTTTTCTAATAAAATGTAAAAAACCTCTTTTGGAAAGACTTGGAATAATTACTAATAGTTTTTTCAACTTCATTATATTATGTGTATTTGTAGAAAAATTCTTCTAAACATTGTTAGATGTTTTATGAAAATGAAAGTCAATGTGCATGCAACGCAGAGTGCTCTTATAGGTCGATTGTTGATGCATACCGATTACATATATTAAGTATGAGCCAAAAACGGACAGATAGCCAGTTTGCAGCGCATGTACATGACTGAGGACCTACTCTGATCTAAATCAATCAATAAACCATTTTTTAGTTCCATTTGACAATGTGAATTCACGTATTTAACGAGAAATGCCATTGAGCTTGACATAGTGAAAACCAGCCTTAACGTCCGTCACTATCTTTTTTGACCTTAAAATTCTACCCTCAACGTCAGCAAAGAGTTTTTACTTTCAAAATAAAATTAGTTAATGGGTTTTTAATGCTTGATATAATTTTAATTCAATAAATTATTGCAATAGCATTCATTTAAACATTTTAATGTTAATACAAAAAAAAAATCATTAGCATTATTTCTTCGGAATTAATGCATTGAAATTTTCATTTACATCAAATATCAAAAATTAATGCATTAATCCTTTTCATTTACATTAAAATGCTATGCATAAAAAAATTTAATGCATTTTTCACAACTCTGGTGCATATATACATTTAAACAAACATATGTACATACGTTCAAATATATATACAGCCATTCAAACATATGTATGTAGATACATGAAAACATTGCTTTCCATAAGTACATACATATGCCCATCAGTACATCAACGAAGCCCCTTTGCTTCATCTTATCTTACTAATATTATAAATGTGAACATGGGCGTAGCCAGGTAGGGGCAGGGTGAACAGCCAAGACGTTTACTTCTTAAGTGTGACAAAACAAAATCAAGTAATATATTTAGCATAAATGAATATACCAGCATAAAAAATCTGCATACTCAAAATGTTCAATACGTCCTCATATTTATACATACCTATGTGTATAATTTAAGAAAAGATATTTCGCTGCAAAGCAATGATTATAAGTTGTTAGTTTACCTTACAAAATTGCGGAAGAATATTACAGAGTATGCGGAAAAAAGTTTATTTTAAAAATTTTTTTATTTTGAGTAACGTCTGGTCCGGCTATTTGGTTTACCATACAGGTATGTAGAGCTATGAATTTAAAAAAGACATCAGGGTTTAGTTGAGATATTCGCTTTTGACCACTATGTTTTGTACATTTCCCAGTACTGCAAAGCTTTTGACTGCCATTCAACTGTGAGTGGCCCGCGTGCGCTGGGTTTGGGTCCCGCCACGTTAAAACCTTGCTCAATGAAAAAAAAAACACATGCCTCGGATGATACCCCCTTCTTTTGATGACGATCACGGCAAACATAGGAAGGAATATGATTTTAGGGTATGCACTTGGAATATCCGAACCCTTAATCGGGATGGTGCCTCTGCCCGGCTGGTTGATATCCTAGGGAAAAATAAAGGCTGACATCACCGCCATCCACGAAATGCGATGGATGGGGCGAGGAAGGTAAGCGTGGAGCCTTGCGACGTCTACTACAGTTGCCACATAAAGGAGTGCAATTCGGTGTTGGATTTGTGATGGGAGAGAGACCGGCGTTCACTGTAGTGGACAAAAGTCTAGCCACAATCCGCATCAAAGCGAGATTCTTCAACATCTCATTCATATGTGCCAATGCCCCGATGGAAGAGAAGGACGAGGCATCCAAGGCTCTCTTATCTTAGAGCGTACATATTAGCTGAGGGCGATCGACTCGCCGGGGCCCGAAACTTGGCAGTATATTTACTGGGTTATAGCATAAAAATATCCATCAAGCTACATGGTTGTCTCCACATCGAAAAACCGGAAACCAAATCGAGCATGAATGGCAGAAGCACTGAAAGAAGTGGAGAAGACGAACCCGAGGTCCCAGTCGATGACGATAGAGTCGATATCCCAGCGCCTGACTATGACGAAAAGTGCCAAAGCTGCTTGAGCTGATGGCCTGTCAGCTAAGTTATTTAATTACGATGGCAAGGAGGTAATAAGGTGCATGCCCGACGACTGGAATTCAAATGCGCTCTGCCCAATCCACTAGAAAGGCGACCCCGCCATGCGTGCCAACTACCGCGGGATCAGCATTCTAAGCATAGGTTGCAAGGTCTTATCGAATGTATTGTCTACCATAGACCAGGTATTCACAATACGCCAAATCTTGGAATCACCACCTATAGGTCGACTTTAAAGCCGCTTTCGACAGCACTAAAAGGAGTTTCCTATATCCCCTCAAAACTCATACGGCTGTGAAAAATGACCTTAAGCAATACCACCATTTCTGATCTGTTGCCGATCGCCACCAGACGGGGTTTCAGACAGGGCAACTCTCTTTCATGTGACTTCTTTGATCTGATGTTGGAGAAGATAATAAGATCTACAGAACTGAACCGCTCAGGAACAATTTACTACAAGAGCGTTCAATTGCTGGCTTATGCCGATGACACTGGCATCACCGGTAAGAAAAACCGCGAGGCCTGTCCTGGCTTTTCCAAGTTGGACAAGGAAGCAAAGCGAATGGGTCTGGTGGTAAGCGAGGACAAGACGAAGTATCCCTGTAATCAAACAAACAATCAGCACATTCGCGCCTTGGCACCCACGTCACTTTTGACAGTTATAATTTCGAGAAAGTAGAGAATATCGTTTACTTGGGAACCAGCATCAACACCGATAATAATGTCAGCATGGAAATCCTACGCAGAATCGCTCTTGCCAACAAGTACTGCTTTGGACTGAGTAGGCAATTCAGGAGTAAAGTCCTCTCTCGACGTACGAAAACCACACTATAAGTCAGTCATCATGCCCGTGCTGGTATATGGAGAATTAAAATACAGCGGCCCAACTGGCTTGACCATGTCGTTCGAATGGACACCGACACCCCAGCTCTGAAAGTATTCTGGCTTCACTTGGCATTTCCAATTGGCGTCAGTTGGTCAAAATCGCTTAGGCGATTACAGCGCCAGATAAGAAGAAGAAGAAGAGAATAGATCTATAACCTTATCAGTCACACAGTGTTATAATCCCCACGAAATCCTTGACGGTGGTACCGGGAGGGGAACGGTAGATGACGGTGGGAAGTTTAGTTTGGGTTAAAGTGTCACACTGACGGGGTTAGGCTTTCGATGCTTCCTCCTCGTAAAATAAACATGCTTAGTAAAAAGTTAACAATTTAAATCGACGAATAGTTTTATACAGTTACAACAGTTAGGTACAACATATTTACCTCTATTGGTTACAATAATTTTAAGCTATAATAAACAATTTTTTAGTAATTAAGATATTGGTTTTGAATTTTTTTTGTATGCCCCCCACCTAAATTTCGTTCTGGCTACGCCCATGAATGTGAAAGTTTGTATGTTTGGATGTTTGGGAAATCATCACGCGGAAACGACTGAACGGATTTGTATGAAATTTGGTACGCAGATAGCTTATGGGCCAGATTGGTTAATCGGCTATTTTTTTAGGAGTCATCACCTGTTCAAAAAGTTTAATTTATTTAATATGCGGGAACGACTGAATGGATTTGCTTGAAAATTTGCACACAGATAGCTTATGACCTAGGTTAGAAAGTTAAGAGTTGCCACCTGTTAGAAATGTTTAATTTAATTAATACGCAGAATTGAGTGAACTGATTTGCATGGAAGTTTTTACACAGATAGCTTATGAGCTAGGTTGAAAAATAGGCTACTTTTTTTAAGAGTTACCACCTGCTAAAAAGGTTTAATTAAATTGATAGGCGGAAAAGTCTGAACGGATTCGCATGAAATTTTGCAAGCAGATAGCTTATGACCTACAGTGGAAAATAGGCAAATTTTTTGGAAGAGTTGCCACCTGTTAAAAAAGTTTTAATTAAATTAATACGCGGAAACGACTGAACAGATTTGCATGACATTTCGCCCAGAGCTAACTTATGACCTATGTTGGAAAATAGGATACTATTTTAAGTGTTATCACGTATTAGGAAAGTTTAATTAAATTAATACGCGCAAATGACTGAACTGATTTGCATGAAAGTTTGCACACAGATATAGCGTATGACCTAGACTGGAAAATAGGCTACTTTTTTAAGAATTTCCACCTGTTTGAAAATGAAATTTTGTTCAAAGATGGTTTATGACCTGGATTGCAAAATAGGCTACTTCCTTAACCAGTTTTCCGATCTGAACGAAATTTAGTACACATACTACGGATTTCGGAAGGATAGTCTTAGACTGAAAGTAAATCCGATAACTCAAGGCCCCTCCCATACAAATTGGAATTTTCATATTACATACATATCTCTGAAAGTATTTGTGGGAGGGAACTGAAACTTGGTATAGTGATATGTATGTGAAATCAATGATGGCATTAATCGATTGATGTTTTAATCAGTTAGTTAGTTCGATTAATTCAATCTGATTACAGTTAATCATGACTAATTTTAATCTGACTAAACAGTTAATCGTAACCGCGATTAAACAAATAATTTTTAATCGTCAACACTTAATTTGATCAAGTAAGTTTGGTGATTAATTAAGTTATGCTGTAATTTCCCTGTGCACACAAAGCAAGTTAATCCGGTATGGCTTAGTCGGGCTTCCTCATCAATCTAAGCAATTTGGTGTGCATTTTCATTAAGACATATACCAACATCCGTTTTACAAACTAGGTTTGTAAAGGTTCCCAGTTTGTGTACTACTAATAACAATAATTATAATTTTTTTATATTATGTGCTTTTTATAAGCGTAAAACACAAAATAATTACTATAACTGGTGTTTGGTTTCAAACTCGGACAAACTAGACAAATTAATCAGATTTTATTTTGATTGGATTAACGATTAATGTTTTAAATTAATTAAACGTAATCGCAGCCAGCGATAAACGATTAAAAAAATCTTATCATTAATCGTACAGTTGATTACGACTCATTAATTTTAATCGTAAAACGCGATTAACATTTTAATCGTTAATTTTTAATCGTTAATCAGATTAACAGTTTGCCAACACTGTGTGAAATCATGTTCATATTGACGGAGAAAAATGCACGTTTTTGGAAAAGAGGCGTAGCAGCTCCCATGCTGACTGAAAGTTTCATATTGCATATCTCTTCAAATGTTTGGGGTAAAGCACTCAAGCTTGGTATGGAAATACATATGTATGTATGTATGTGAAACTAATACCATACTCATGGAGAAAAATGAGAGTTATTGGAAAAGGTGGTGTGGCAACTCCCATGCAAATTGATTTTTCTATGCTGCATATCTCTGGAGGTGTTTATTGCAGAGGACTGGAACTTGGCACCGAGATGTGTATACAAAATTAAT
>NW_016160052.1:10972-11483 GCF_001687245.7 Rhagoletis zephyria | reverse complement strand
TTTTATACTGCTTATCTCTAAAGGTGTTCAAGGTAGAGTACTGGGACTTGTTACTGGGGTATGTAAAATCAGTTCTAAATTCATGGAAGAAGATTAGGGTTATAAGAAAAAGGGGCGTGGCACTTCCAGTACAAATTTACTTTTTCTTGCCACATATCCCTGGAAGTGTTTGTGGAAGAATACTGGAACTTGGTATGGAGATGTGTATGCATAATGTATGAAATGTATGAAATGTATGAAATGTATGAAATGTATGATGTGTATGCTCATGAAAAAAATGTGAGTTATTAAAAAAGGAGGCATGTCGCCTCCGATACATACTAAAAACTTCTTAATACATATCTCTGGAAGGATAGAAAATCTCTCGAAGTATTTTAAATTTGTTATGGAGATTTATTTTATAAGTGCCGTACTGACAGAATAAATTTCATTAAATGGAAAAGGGAGACCCGGGTTTGGCCTTATAATCTAAAGCTCAGTAATGATATTTGCTACAGTAATGAGAAGTGGT
>NW_016160052.1:10635-10952 GCF_001687245.7 Rhagoletis zephyria | reverse complement strand
TATAATCTAAAGCTCTCTTGAGGTATTTGCTACAGTAATGAGAAGTGGTATTTTATCAAGGCCAGGTTACTAAATTTGCGTTGGAAATATTAGAACCCACCGTGGCACCTCCAAGAAGGTTACACGTTCACGCGTCGTATACCTGGAACCATTTTATGGTAAACTTAGAGGGATTGATATCTTTCGTATGCCTAGCGCGCAGACGAGATTTTATAATTTCATAGTTTTAAATGGGTATAAGCCCTTAACTCGCTTAAAAAATAACGAGCTATAACGAAATGGGCACAGAAATAAAATCTAACATCATTAAATTATTT
>NW_016160052.1:0-7107 GCF_001687245.7 Rhagoletis zephyria | reverse complement strand
ATAAACATAAACATTAAAAGCGATAGAGACAAAGATAGAGAGGAAGAAAGTGATAGGGATAAAAAGGAAATACAACTGAAGAATGTGCGATGTTATATTGTGATGTGTTATGCTACATATGTTATGTTATTGAATCTAATGCTATTCTATGTTATGTTATGCTAAGTACTAAGCTAAACTCCCCTCCACTTAACCCATTCCAACAAATTTTATTTCAGCTCAACTCAACTCACATAAACTATCCTTAATTTTAGCGGTTGAATTTCAACCGCTGGGCAAACACTAGTTTTTATAAATTCTCGATTTTCGATTATTTATCAAAAACTCCCAGTTCTAGCAAAGAAGTTTAAATCTATTTTCTTGATAAATTATCAAGATTTGAAATGCTATTGACAATTATAATATTTTTTTTTATTAGAAAACTAGCAGACCTGGCGAACTTCGTCCCGCCCAAAATAAATTTTTTGTATTGAAATATTTTGGTCCAACATTTTCACCGACAGTTCACGTTCATGATTTTCAGTGACGCATTTATCTTCCAATATTACGGTTTGGTGGTTGTCAGAAGGCATATTTCCATTGCCGTCTTAAATAACCTACCAAAAGTGTACATGCATACAAAGATACGTAATAGTTTCAGTGCGTTTGAAAAGCACCTCGTCCCCTTTTCAAATAGCCCTAATTTTCTCTAAGAGTATGGGATTGATTTCATATATCTCCATACCATTTTCAAGTAATCTACCATGGGAGGTGCCACGCCGCTTTTTCCAATAGCCCCAATTTCTCTTCATGACCACGCGACTGATTTTATATATCTTGTACATACCAAGTTCTAGTACTCTTCCATGAACACATCAAGAGATATGCAATTTGAAAAATTCGATGTGTATGGGAAGTGCCACGCCTCCTTTTCCAATAACCACAATTTATCTCCATGAGTATGCGATTGCTTCAACTAATATATATTGAATATCACTTTCTGTACTAAAAATCTTGTTCCATTATTAATATTAGCTGGATTAAGGTAACGATAGAATCTTTAAATTAAAATTAGTCTACTATGGTACATTCCGTTTAGCTTCCTATTCGCTTAGCTGTTTTAGTATAGCTGCACTTTTCCGGTAGAATGCTTATTTCCGAAGTAGTTTTGTTCATTACACATGAACATGTTTTGTTAACAGAATCGCGGGATTAATAAAATGATTTAATCCTTCCATTTCCAAATGGTCTAAAAACCGTAAGGTTTCAAAAAAACACAGTTTTAAATATCGGAGTGGTCTAATAGTTGAATACATACAAACACATTTATATATACTTTATTCTAAACACCTCCCATACATATGTCTGCATACAAAATTTTAGGTTCGTGTGACTTATGGCTCCCGATTTATGGCTGGTAAAAAATTCCACGCTTATGGGATGTGACACGCACCCTTTTACAAACCCATTTATATATATCTAACTAAAACCACCTACCATGACTTATGGTTTTGAAATTATAGCCGATAAAAACTTCAACGCCTATGGGATGTGCCACGCCTCCTTTGAGGAACTCATTTATATATACCTTTTCGTTAGCGCCTTCCATATCTATACCTGCATACCAAATTTCAAGCTCGTGGGGCTTATGGTTCCCAAGTTATAGCTGATAAAAATTTCCACGACTATGGGATGTGCCACGCCCCCTTTCATGAAATCATTTATATATACCTTACTATACGCCCCTGCTGTAGATATGCCTGCATACCAAATTTCAAGTTCATGTGACTTACGGTTCCGAAGTTATAGCTGATAAAAAGTTGTACGCCTGTGGGAGGTGCCACCCTCCCTTGTCGAATCCCAATTTTTTTCTCCCTTTCATAGGCCCAGGTGTCATGGTAATACTCTGTACAATTCTGTCCGCCCGTTTAGGCTGCAACCTCCACAAATATATAGTAGATATCTACTTTCCCTTAGCGTAAAATAATATTTGGGGATATCTCGGACACAGGCCCACCTATCGTGTAATTTTTTAGTCCAAATATTCCTTTTCAATTGGCTATCAGATGATCTTAATATGAGCCAAATCTGCAACTAAAAGCACTTTTTAGGAATATCCCGGCCCAGCGCCAACTAGCGGTTAAATTTTTAGGCGGAGTATTTCCCTTCAATGTACTGACATAAGTGCCAAATATGAACGAAATCGGTCCAGCCGTTTGGTAGTTTAGTGACATACAATATACGGAAAACTCTATGAAATTGTGAAATCATAACGTCTAAGCATTCTTCATTTTTCGGCAACAGCAACAAAAAGTTTAAAATTTTATTAATTAAAAAAACCTTCCACACAGAAGGTCCAAAAAAGAACTTTTTACAGAATTGAAATCGGTTCAGCCGTTTGGTCAGGCGTCGCCGTCATACGGAAAACATTTCGTTCTTATGTATATGTATACTAGCAGACCCGGCGAACTTCGTCCCGCACAAAATAAATTTTTTGTACACGGTCAAAAATTTGGGTTTAATTTTTAAACCGCGCTGGGACTACTGCCTTTTTTAATCTTTTATAGTCTACTTTTTAAACCAGTCAATAGTTTTAAGCAATTTTTAATATATCCACAATATAATATAAATAAATTTTAGTCCAAAAAGTTCGTGGTTTAAAAATCAAACCAAAATGTTTTAATTCTAGTTTCTAGGTTTCATATATAGAAGATTTGGTTTAAAATCTAAACCGAAATAGAAAATGTTTGCACACAGCGAAATGTGGTGTTGATTCAAACTCGACATATGAAAGTACATTTACATGCGTGGCTGTAGCTGAATGTGCAAAGCTGCTTGATACAATTGGTTGCTACTAAGGCTGTCCGGGTTCAATCCCCATCAGACGAAGCATGAAATTTTATTTTTATTTTTTTATTCTTAATCATGAAAATGTTTGGGTTTAAAATTTAAATCGAACTGTTTAAATTCTAAACCCAACATATGTGCCCTCTTTTTTTAAATTTAGAAGGTTTGTATTTGAAACTGAATTTATGTAGTTTGGTCATATATGTAGTCCAAAGAGTTTAAAATTAAAACCGAAATTTTTAACCGTGTATTGAAACATTTTGGTCCAACATTTTCACCAAGAGTTCAGGTTCATGATTTTTAGTGACGCATTTGTCTTCTAATATTACGATTTGGTGGTTGTCAGAAGGCACATTTTCCGTCTTAAATAACTTAGCAAAACATGCATACAAAGATACGTAATAGTTTCAGTGCGTTTGAAAGGCGCCACGTCCCCTTTTCAAATAACCCCAATTTTCTCTAAGAGCATGGGATTGATGTCATATATCTCTATACTATTTTCAAGTAATTTACCATGGGAGGTGCCACGTCCCTTTTTCCAATAGCCCCAACTTTTCTTCATGACCAGCCGCGTTGTATATATCTTGTACATACCAAGTTCCAGTACTCTTCCATGAACACATTCAGAGATATGCAGCATGAAAAATTCGATGTGTATGGGAAGTGCCACGCCTCCTTTTCCGATAACCACAATTTATCTCCATGAGTATGCGATTGCTTTCATATATCTTCATACCATGTTCGAGACCTCTTCTATGAACATTCTCCGGGATATGCAGCATGAAAAATTCGGTTTGTATGGGAGGTGCCACGCCCCTTTTTCTAATAACGCAATTTTTCTCCATGAGTATGCAATTGTTTTCATATATCTCCATACCATATTCGAGTAGTCTACCATGAACACTTCCAGAGATATGCAATATGAAAAATTCGGTTTGTATGGGAGGTGCCACGCCCCCTGCGCCTGGCGGTATGAAATAACTTTAAATCCGATTCTCATACCTGCCATATATACACAAAAAATTTCATAAAGATCGGTCGACCCGTTTAGGAGGAGTTCGACCACTAACACTGTGACACGAGATTTTTATATATTAGATATTTTTCTATCAATTACTGCATGTGCCGATATTCTCGTTTTCGTTTTTGGTGTTTCCGACTGGGTAGGAGTATGATGTAATGTGGAACGATTTTTCGTCATATTTTGGCTAATTTGGTTTGGAGACAAACCGATTTCGGCGTTGTGCCATCTTCAGTGTCATTTTTCGTTCGGAATGTGCCGATATTTGAAACTGCGACTCACGGAATAATAGCACTGGCATACAAAAAAAGTGACGGGTGCTTTTAACCAAAATTTCGAGCTATTTTTTCTGTTTTTTATAATTTACTGTACGTGTCAAACGGACCTCAGATTCGGATTCTGTGGGTCGAAATACATGTCGGTAGGTGGGTCTGGTAAAAAGCACGCGACATTTTTTTTTGTGCCGGAATAATCAAAACGATTTGTGGACCTTACCAAAAATTGCCAGATGGCCGAGTTTTTATACCATTTTTACTGTAGAATTCAAAATGAATCGCAAACATTCGAAAGTTGTTTCAGAAGTGCAGCCCGTGGTGCTGCCACTGTAATTCAAATATTTCCAGTATTCGAATATGAGATGACTCTAATTTTATCGAAGTAAATTTGTAGAAGTGTCAGTAGTGCTGCCACTGAAACTCGAAGGGTTTTTATAACTACGCACAGGCAAAAACATAATTAATTTCTTTCTAGTAATGCAAATAGATGTTTGGTTGCAAAAGTTACCAAAATAAAATAAAAGTTACCAAGTTACCAAATCGTTTGAAAGTTACCAATTTTGGTAGAAAGTTACCAATTGTGGCAACCATGGCCGTGGTTACACCACCAATTTCGATTGGCAATCACCGTGCAATTGTTGTTGTGCACAGCACGGAGTGAGAAAATTTACGAAATCGAACAACCAGCACGATTTGCTGGGTGAACCGAACAGCCAGCACGCCAATTTTTCAGGGTGGCAATACGCTATTTTGCGAAAAAGTATTTGTATTAAATATTATAATAGTAAAAAATATTTTTTTTATTATTATTATAAAGTAGATTTTAAAAAAAAATATTATTATAAAATTTAAATATTAAAGAAAGGAAAAATATTAAGTTGTTCTTCCATTTTTCATTTTTNAGCACGCCAATTTTTCAGGGTGGCAATACGCTATTTTGCGAAAAAGTATTTGTATTAAATATTATAATAGTAAAAAATATTTTTTTTATTATTATTATAAAGTAGATTTTAAAAAAAAATATTATTATAAAATTTAAATATTAAAGAAAGGAAAAATATTAAGTTGTTCTTCCATTTTTCATTTTCCGACTTCAATTTTGATGCATTTTTAGTTGCATTTTTACTTCAGTGCTGCCATTGTGTGCGAAATTGTATAAAATGGAAAAAGGCATTTCTTAAGAAGCAACCCTGTGCTCGCCTATCAGCAAACAGAGCGTAACCACTTCTCACCAATCACCGAAATTTTTCACTTTTGATTGCCAATTAAAATTGGTGGCATAACCACGGCCTAACAAATGTCTTGTTGTATGTATCCGTGCAGTGTTTTATTAGCCGTGCGCGCTACCAATCCGCAAGGCCTAGGTTCAAGCTCTGGCCAAAGCAACAGCGCAAAAAAAGTTTAGAAAACAGGTTTTTTCTTAACAGTGGTCGCCCATCTGCAGGCAATGGCAAACCTCGGAGTTCATTTCTGCTATGAAAAACAGCTTCCCATAAAAAAAATACAATCGCCGCACAGTGTATTATTTCCACATTCTAGAAAATATTAATTACGTTATTTTATGTCGCCAAATTTCAAAACAACGTCAACAATGTTTTTAGAAATGCCTGCTAAAGACGAAACAATAACAATTACAAAATATAAACCAAAGTGTAGGGCGGGACGGGAATCGATTTGGAAGATTACCGAGCGCAGTATTATCTAAAATTGTATACTTGAAACTGAATCTCAATGTTTAATTTGTTGGCGTTATGTGATTTATGCAACAATTGCTAAAATACCATTTTGGTGTTATTTTTTCGGGTATGTTCTTTTTAATGAATATACATTTTTCGGATTTTAGTAAACCAGGACTGAGTATTTCATGTTAAAGTAAAACGATGTTAATTTAGATTTATTTTTAGCAATTTATTAATTTCATTAGACCCGCAAACTCGTTATCCGCCCCTATTCGATAAAGTTTGTATCTCAGTTTATTTACCACTCCTCTTTGACTTTAAACAACATAATTTTAGCTGCTGGAAAGTGCAGGTTTTAATGAAATTTTAATTTTTCAGGCCTACTAGGAATTTCATTTTCTTCGAGTAATTTCTTTGAATTTCATCTCGGCCGAGACAAATTCTGTTATTTCCGCTTTGAATAGAGAAAGCCTAATTCATAACCTTCCCAACAGTATCCCACTTTTGTAAATAGAGAAAGAAATATTGAACTTATAACGGAATTTCGCTGACCCAACTTGGTTTTTTATCGATATTTTCCCCGCACATAATTAAAAAAATAAAAGTTTATTTTTAAGTCCATTTTTGTCAGTTTACAATTCATTGTTGTAGGGAAATTCTAAATATCAATTTGGGTATTTTAGCCTTTGTAGTTAGTTTAATATTTCAGTTTTTGCCGTTTTAAAAATTGCAGTTATATAATAGGGTGACGTGGCAGTAACTCTAAATGACCAATTTTTTGTAAAAAGCTTCGCCTATCTTATAACATACCTTGTGAAAAATTTCATTAATCTATCTTCCATAGTTTTCGAATTACAGAATTAAAAGCAGAGAGATGGGTAAAATCTTACACTGTGCGCTGCAAGCCTGATTTGCTAGGAATTTTGTTTTTCTCGTTGTTTTATTTTATGTTACTTTGAAATATTTTCCACTATAAGAAAATGTTGAAATTGGATTTCATTTGGGTTAAAGAAAACGACAACTGTGAAAAAATATCAACCAATACATTCAAATAAATTGTCAAATAAGCATATTTACATTTTTTGTTTTGCCTATCTGGATTACTGTANACTGTGAAAAAATATCAACCAATACATTCAAATAAATTGTCAAATAAGCATATTTACATTTTTTGTTTTGCCTATCTGGATTACTGTATACTGTGGATTTGGTTTTACACCTTCGGGTGTCAAAACATGGCCTAACTAAAGAGTTTCTTTTGATTTATTTTATATCCCAGCCAGCAAGAAAACGTACATTTTACGAA
>NW_016160051.1:68830-71566 GCF_001687245.7 Rhagoletis zephyria | reverse complement strand
ATTGATTTACATATATTACATAGTAGTTGTAAGGCACAAGCTGAATCAACATTTTGGCAACATCTAGTGATAGAACGATACGAGTAACGAGTACAGAATATCGATACTTTTCATGAGTACTGAGTAGTATCGAGAACTCGATACTTTTCCACAAGTACTGAGTAAATATCGCGAATGCCGAAAAATATCGACGAGCTAAGAACTTTTTTAAGTAAATTTTTTTTTAATTACCCAATAAATATTGTGGCGAACGTTCGAATATTAACTTCAATATCCAATATGAATGTTATGAAAATGAACATAAAGCTCATTTACATCAATACTGCCATAACTCAAAAAACCGAAAAATCGAGAAACACGCCTTTAAAGTTTTTAATTCACATATCGTAACCCTCATGCCAGAAGCATGAATGTGCAAATTTATCAGTTTTGAGTTTTTGGGTTGACTTGGGTTATCTTTGGATTTTCTATGTTATACAGCGTGGCGACGAATAACTGTTACCCCGGTTTTTTTGAGAAATAAAAGGGTCCTTTATAGATTTTGCGAAAAAAGTATTTTATTGTCAATTTTCCACAGATTTTACTTTAGTTGTATTAATTAGTTATTAAATTTTAATCCCTATTTACATTTGCCAGCAGTTTAAACTTTGAGAGAAAAGTTCATTTGGCACGCAAGTCTTTTTCAGGTGTATTTTTTCTTAGGCTTTGTATAAAAAAATACAAAAAAGAAAAAACCTGTATAAGGTTGGTCGAATGAATGGCCGTCCTAGTCACCAGTTCCGAGTCTATTCGATTTTTGAGTATGAGCCCTTATGTCGAACAAAAGCGGGAGTATAAGGGACTCAAAATGGACAAAATTTGCCTATGGTTACAGAAGATATGGAATAAATTAACTGACGAAAACCTGCGTGCCAAATGAACTTTACTCTCAAAGTTTACACTGCTGGCAAATGTAAACAAGGATTAAAATTTGAAAACTAATTAATACAACTAAAATAAAATCTGTGGAAAATTAACAACAAAATAGTTTTTGGCAAAATCTATAAAGGACCCTTTTATTTCTCAAAAAAATCTGGGTAACAGTTATTCGTCGCCACGCTGTACAAAAACCCAGAATATCATGCGTACACCGAAAGTAAATATTTTACAATTTCGTTTGCCCAAATGTAGAGAGTCTCGCAAAAAAAACTTTCGAACTTGATTTCCCAAAATGTTCTTTTATACACATTCATGTTTATGGCATACGGGCGACGATATTTATACTCCAATACTAATAATTAATACATATTTTGTTCTAGTGAGCTACTGGTAATTGACACAGTTATGAAATTTTTACACAACCTAGAAGAAAATGTAACGGTCATTTCAACATTGGCTTCAGGCAAAAATGTTTAAATAATTGAAAAACGAATATCTTGCCTCCCCTTTGATAATGAACTCGACAACTTGGCCACTCTCCAGCATAAGGCAGCCGTCGTTAACCCATGTATGCTACCTTCGTTGTGATATCCAGCCCATTCTTGAAGAAAATTTTTATAAAGGTGATCTTATTTTTCCAATAGAGAATGGGCTTCACCACATTTGCTTCTCGTCTTCTACATTTGCATTTCATTTTCAAAGTAAAGTTATTTATGAATACATGTACGCGTCAAACAATTATAAAATACTAGATCGCCCTCACCCACTTCGCTGAGTGTATGAAACTTTTGCGTGCTACATTGAGTAAAATTTATTTCAAGAAAACTCAATTCAAAAAGAGGAGGTTTAAAATTTGTTTAACCATCCGCAAAATATTTTCAAACTAAAACTTTCTTAAACTTCTCACTTGTCATACTTTTTCAACTCAATTGAGATTTTGAACAGTTGGAAACCCTTTGCATATAGTTTTGAAATTAAGCCCTTTTAAAATCATTTTGATTAAATCCCATATTGTAATAATTCTTTTAAATTATTGAATACTTTGAATTTAACCTTTTTAACAGTTGACAACCTTTTTAAATCTCTTTCGTCTAACACTCATATTGTGATACATATTCAAAACCATTTCGATTCATACCTATATATATTTTGAAAGCCATTTTTTTGTGTTCGCAAAGATCCAGAACGGCCGACCCATTTTTTTGAAATTTTCGAAATCTGATTCAGACGTCCCAAGTATTATTATATGCTAAAACAAGTAAGAGCAGCGCTGTCTTCGGCTATACCGAAGGCTTCATACCTTTCATGAACATCTGCAAATTTTACTTTGACAGATTACTGCTTTTGAATACATCTGCATACATCGATAGAGAAGTTACATACTTATATAAAAAATCGCATCTAAACAATCAGAGGTATGGAAGATATACCTTATATATCACCAATATAAGTGATTTTCACTGCTATGTGATCGGTATGTAAACCGGTAACACAATTTATTGGGTTTAGTTTCCTACATAAAGGAGATATATCGCAAAAACTGGTATCTGAACAATCAGTGGTATATATATGATAAAGATTATACAGCATAGATGTTGACGATTTTCTCAGTAGATTTTGTATTATTATTTATAAAATATCTTACGAAATTTATCGGTTTTAGCTGTTCAAATAAAGGAGTTTTACAGTAAAATCCCATATCTGAACAATCAGATGTATGGAAGATATATGTTGTAGTNACTATAGGTTATAGTGACCCGATCTTTTTACTTTTCACTGTAAGTTTTCTGTTGATAATTATTGAAAACAGTGCGGAAT
>NW_016160051.1:46759-59637 GCF_001687245.7 Rhagoletis zephyria | reverse complement strand
GGTTTTCGATAGAGATGGTGATTTTTCACGATTGCTAAATTTTTTTAATATTTCAAATACCGAAAAAATTAACTGAACTCTCAAGAAAAACGAAAAATTCATATAAAACGACGGACCGGAAATAGAAATGAAATTTTCTTCTACCAAAATTTCTTAAATCAGTTTGCAGCTCTCAAGAAAAAAAATGCTCGTATATTTATTCCCTCATGAAAATTTACAGCAAAAGCAAAGCGCTTTTTCAAGCAACAGAAATTATAATAAATATTTCTTATAATTTCCTTGAGAGTTGGATTCTTAGCTTTAAGATACAGATTGTATTTGAGGTTATTAGCTTTAGGGGGGGTTTGAACCCCAAAACCCACCCCTTGTGTGCGCTAATGAATGGGACCAATTTGAACGTAATATTAGTCTGATTTCAAAAATTTTCAACTTCTTGCTTTTGTGTTGCAAGTACAATAATTATTCCGAGTTTGGTGCAATTTGATAGAACGGTTACCGAGCTACACATTTGTATGTGGTCATAAATAGACGTTTCCACGCCCATTTTCCAAAAATTAGTTTCACACGTATTTTCTGCTAAGAATTTATTGATGTTTGCAATTATGAATAAATTTACTGTGTGTGTGTGTGTGTGGTTACTGTCCCATTTTAAAAATTTTCAGCCGTTCGATGTTTTTTACCAAGGTCAACTACTGTGCCAGGTTTGGGAGCGGTTACCGAGACATACGTACATGGACGTGGCTACGCCCATTTCCCCAAAAATTCATAATATGTATTCTTATTTTCCCCCAAGAGATCATTGTAACTACAAATTTTGAGTGAATAAGCTTCAGTAGTTACAAAAATATTGCAGTTTTCGTATTTGAGGCATTTCATGTCACCGCGGCCACCTCTGTGCGCGACCTCTCAGGATTTGGATGAAAGTTGAAGAGAGTGAAGGTCTAGGTGACATGAATATACGTGCAGCAAATTTTGCCGATATGATAACACTCTTTTATTACAATAAGAACTAAAAAAAAAATATTTATTGATTTAAAGATTCGTTAAATAAGGATGTGAAGTTCCCCAACTTGATGTTATTTAACGTTTTAAACTAGCTTAAAATAAGATTAAAGTAATTGGCACGTAGTCGTAGTCGAAGTTGAGTCGGTTAGTTGCTGTTATTTTTTACAGGAATCCCATTGGAAACATACAGCACCCCATTGGTATAGGGCTTCGGGTGTACGGCCTTTCTTCTTTCAAAAATATACAATTTCATTAAATTTCAATTTCAAGTGACATTATAGACAATGTTGTTATGCAACAGAAAACAGTTTTCTCGCTCCCTCTTGCCAAAATCGGTTCCNGTTTTTACACGCCTTTCCTCTTTCAAAAAAATTACAATTTCATTAAATTTCAATTTCAAGTGACATTATAGACAATGTTTTTATGCAACAGAAAACAGTTTTCTCGCTCCCTCTTGCCAAAATCGGTTCCCTTAGCAAGGCACTGTGTGTGGGTTCGTATGTGTGTGCAAAGCTTTTGTAAGGGAGCTAAGGGAGTATCAAAATTCTAATGTCACTAATGAGCAAAGCTTTAATTATTGAATCATGGTTTCTATGTAAAAATAAAAATTTTAAAATTGCTATAATCAAAAAAGCTAAAAAAAATCAAAAGAAAATTCTTGATCTTGATCTTGATCTTTATCTCGATCTTGACCTTGATCTTGATCTTGATCTTGATCTTGATCTTGATCTTGATCTTGATCTTGATCTTGATCTTGATCTTGATCTTGATCTTGATCTTGATCTTGATCTTGATCTTGATCTTGATCTTGATCTTGATCTTGATCTTGATCTTGATCTTGATCTTGATCTTGATCTTGATCTTGATCTTGATCTTGATCTTGATCTTGATCTTGATCTTGATCTTGATCTTGATCTTGATCTTGATCTTGATCTTGATCTTGATCTTGATCTTGATCTTGATCTTGATCTTGATCTTGATCTTGATCTTGATCTTGATCTTGATCTTGATCTTGATCTTGATCTTGATCTTGATCTTGATCTTGATCTTGATCTTGATCTTGATCTTGATCTTGATCTTGATCTNCAATTCTAATGTCACTAATGAGCAAACCTTTAATTATTGAATCATGGTTTTTATGTAAAAATAAAAATTTTAAAATTGCTATAATCAAAAAAGCTAAAAAAAATCAAAAGAAAAATCTTGATCTTGATCTTGATCTTGATCTAGATCTTGATCTTGATCTTGATCTTGATCTTGATCTTGATCTTGATCTTGATCTTGATCTTGATCTTGATCTTGATCTTGATCTTGATCTTGATCTTGATCTTGATCTTGATCTTGATCTTGATCTTGATCTTGATCTTGATCTTGATCTTGATCTTGATCTTGATCTTGATCTTGATCTTGATCTTGATCTTGATCTTGATCTTGACCTTGATCTTGATCTCAATCTTTATCTTGATCTTGATCTTGGTCTATCTTGATCTTGATCTTGGTCTTGATCTTGATCTTGATCTCGATCTTGATCTCGACCTTGATCTTGATCTTGATCTTGATCTTCATCCTGATCTTGATGTTGATCTTCATATAGATCCTCATCTTGATCTTGACCTTGATCTTCATCTTCATCTTCATCTTCATGCTTATCTTAGCACAAAGCTACCTACATATCAAATTTTAAGCAAATCAGACAATAAATACTGAAATTTTTTCGAATATATCAGTCCCTGGTCAACTTCCCGGAAAAAAAGATCCTATATGCTAACCTAGGCAAAAGGCCACCTACGTACCAAATTTTAAGCAAATCGGACCATAATAAGATTTTTTCAATCGGTCTCTGGTCCAGTTTTCGGAAAAAAAGGGTCCTATATGCTAATTTAGGGAAAAGGCTACCTACGTACCAATTTTTAAGCAAATCGGACCATAAATACGAACTTTTCGAATAGATCGGTCCCTGGTCCACTTTCCAAAAAAAAAGGATCCAAAATCTACCTACGTACCAAATTTTAAAAAAATCGGACTATAAATAAGATTTTTTCGAATAGATCGGTCCCTGGTCCACTTTCCGGAAAAAAGGCTCAGATTTGCTAATCTAGGCAAAAAGCTACCTATGTACTTAATTTTAAGCAAATCGGACCATAAATACGATTTTCTCGAATAGATCGGTCCCTGGTCCACTCTCCGAAAAAAAGAATCCTATTTGCTAATCTAGGCAAAAAGCTACCTATGTACCAAATTTGAAGGAAATCGGACCATAAAAACGAGTTTTTCCAATAGATCGGTCCCTGGTCCACTTCCCGGGAATAAAGGATCCTATATGCTAATCTAGGCAAAAAGCTACCTACGCACCAAATTTTAAGCAAATTCGTCCATAATAAGACTAGAATTTTAAGCAAATCGGACCATAAATACGATTTTTTCGAATAGATCGGTCCCTGGTCCACTTCTCGTAAAAAAGACCCGATATGCTAACCTAGGCAAAAAGCTACCCACGTGCTGAATTTTTAGCAAATCGGACCATAAATACGATTTTTCCGAATAACCCAGGCAAAAAGCTACCTACGTACCAAATTTTAAACAAATCGGACCATAATACGATTTTTTCGAATAGATCGGTCCCTGGTCCACNAATCTTTATCTTGATCTTGATCTTGGTCTATCTTGATCTTGATCTTGGTCTTGATCTTGATCTTGATCTTGATCTCGATCTTGATCTCGACCTTGATCTTGATCTTGATCTTGATCTTCATTCTGATCTTGATGTTGATCTTCATATAGATCTTCATCTTGATCTTGATCTTGATCTTCATCTTCATCTTCATGCTTATCTTAGCAAAAAGCTACCTACATATCAAATTTTAAGCAAATCAGACAATAAATACTGACATTTTTTCGAAAATATCAGTTCCTGGTCAACTTCCCGGAAAAAAAGATCCTATATGCTAACCTAGGCATATGTTTGGTCAAAAATATTGGTCTTCGAAAAAGACATGCAAAATCCAACGGATACATTAAAAAATCATTTTTTGTACCATTTATTATACTAATATTATAGATTTTGAAACGAGAAACACGATTCCACTGTTTAAAAAACGAAAAAAAATGTCAACCCCTCAATTTGAAAAATGCATTACATATTGCATTTTTTATGATTTGCATGCAGCTGTGCATCCTTCACACAATTTTAGTGCTATTTAAGACCTTTAATTTAAGCCAAGGTAGAAGTCTGAGAACTAAATTGTTACGATTCTGAAATTTCATTCGACATTTTACGCAATTTTTTTTCTAATTTCGGAGTAAAAACTAGCNGAAAAAGTACATGTTTTTAGCCTAAAACATGGTAGTTGCTGAAAGCTATTTATGTGCAAAATTTCATTAAAATCGGGCCAGCCGTTCGCGAGATTACCTGTTACAAAAAATAGATAGGTTATAAATAAATTATATTTTTATAAATCATGTTTTCAGTCATATGTTTGGTCAAAAATATTGTTCTTCGAAAAAAAACATGCAATATCCAACGGATACATTAAAAAATCATTTTTTGTACCATTTATTATACTAATGTTATAGATTTTGAAACGAGAAGCACGATTCCACTGTTTAAAAAACGAAAAAAAATGTCAACCCCTCAATTTGAAAAATGCATTACATATTGCATTTTTTATGATTTGCATGCAGCTGTGCATCCTTCACACAATTTTAGTGCTATTCAAGACCTTTAATTTAAGCCAAGGTAGAAGTCTGAGAACTAAATTGTTACGATTCTGAAATTTCATTCGACATTTTACGCAATTTTTTTTCTAATTTCGGAGTAAAAACTAGCACAGCAGTCTCGAAGTTTGGTTTAAAATTGTTATAACTTGGCTCTTAGACGGCCTAAAGGCTCAACTTAAAGGTCTTGAAATGCACTTATTGTTCGAGGGATATAAAAGTAAGTGAAGGATGCACAGCTGCATGCAAATCATAAAAAATGCAATATATAATGCATTTTTCAAATTGAGAGGTTGACATTTTTTTCGAATTTTGAACAGTGGAATAGTGTTTCTCATCTCAAAATCTATAATACTAGTATAATAAGAAATATATTCCTTTTTGGTTTTGGAATAAATCCCGTAGATTTTTCCCCTATTTCAGCCCTCCCCCCTTCCCTTCCCGTATATCCGGCCCTGCTAATGATATATAATTGTTTATACCTAAAAGGTATGGTTTAGCCATAAAAGGGGTGTAAAGAAAACATGATTGCCTATTTATATATAAGATTAGAAAATGCTGGCAGGGATGATTTACATACATTTTCGTATAAAAAATATTTAGATATGTATAAAAGTGAAATTATGATTAATGCTACTTTACTTTCCTCTCCTCATTTTTCTGTTCCAGTTTTGGGAAATCATCTCAGAGGAGCACGGAATCGACAGCAATGGTATTTACAACGGCGACAGTGATTTGCAATTGGAGCGAGTCAGCGTTTACTACAACGAAGCTTCAGGTAAAAAAAATTAAATGGCAAAACATTAAAACTATTGTAACCACAAAAGCAAAATATTAAAGCCTTATTCGCAATTTGAAATTTGCTACAATGTAATTTCAATTGTTTTTCACATTGTCATAAAAACGACTACAAACAAAATTCGCACCACTCTAGCATCACATGATGGTAATTTAACCCAGGTACTTCTTCATGGTATCGATGACGTGATTTTTTTGTTTCAAGTTTTATAGGCCCTCCATAGGCAATTACTCTGACGAGGTAATCATGTCACAAAATATATTGCCAATGGAGATCGATTATTGCTAATGGGCGTCAATATATGTCAGAGCTTATTGCTAGAAATCTTTTCTGGCAATCTAGTAGTTTGACACTCATTTAATTAGTTTTACCTCTTTTTATGTTATATGAATTACTGAAGAAGTGAAACTATATTTTATTTTTATTAAATTAACATCAATAAAAAAAATCACTACAACGCGTCCAAAATAACCGTAATTGTCTCAACGAAGGAGTGCATTAGTGTACGAAGAGTAAGGTGTACCATCCAGGGTTAAGCCTGCACTAAACTCTTAGCCGCATTCCGACACGACTGTTTGGATGCAATTTGAAGCCGACGTAAATATGTTTATCAATATTGTACTCATTAAGGGTAAATTGACCAGAAGATTCACAAAAGCACACATAAAAATAATTGAAAATGATCACTAAGCGACGAAGAATTTGGGTCTAGCCAAATGAGTCAGGCCAGCAAGATAATTTGTACGCAAGTAAATATGCACTTGATTTTCATTGCTGGCTAGGTTCAATATGTTCTACATATATATAAGTAATGGACAATGTGGGGATATTTCGTCCCCATTTCTGCTACTTATTTGGTCAACATTGAGTAGGTATGTATGTATGTATATATGTAAGTACATTCTTATTTAAGTACATATGCCTCCTAAAGGTTTGGTGCACCCATGCGTGGAAAAACGAGGTGGAGCACGTGCGGCTCATTTCGAACACTTCATAATTCTGCTATTGCCTCAGTGCGTTAATTTGAAAGGCAGTACATCTGACGTTTTATATTTACTTACATATTATCAATAGTATAGTATACAAAGCAGTTTACTGCAACAAGTTTTATAATGTTTACGGGTATTTATGAGTAGAACAACCCCACAAACCTATTCTGTTAGAAGATATTGTGAAAGTGGCTTTCATTTTCTATGTACGTACATTCATATGTATGTATGTATGTACCAGTGTTGTCAAAAAGCACTTATTTCTCAATGCATAGTGTTTTAGTGTTAATGTAAAAAATAATGCATTAATTTTTGAAATTTAGTGCAAATAAAAATTTCAAAGCATTAACTCCGAAGAAATAATATTCACATTTTTTGCATTAACATTCTTCTTCTTAAGCGATTTTGGCCGAGTTCAACAAAGCACGCCAATCGTTTCTTTCCTGTGTCAACTGACGCCAGTTGGAAATACCAAGTGAAACCAAGTGCTTTTCCACCTGGTCTTTCCATCTCAGTGGGGGTCTCCCTCTTCCTCTGCTACCACCTGCGGGTTCCGAGTTGAATACTTTCAGAGCTGGAGTGTCGGCGTCCATTCGAACGACATGGCCAAGCCAGCGGGGCCGCTGTATTTTAATTCGCTGTTCTATGTCCATGTCGTTGTAAAGCTCATACAGCTCATCATTCCATTGTCTGTGGTACTCGACATCGCCAATGCGTAAAGGCCTGTTATCTTCCGCAAAATCTTTGAGGAGTAATTTACAGAGGGCGATCTTTGTACGACGAGAGAGGACTTTACTTCTCAATTGCCTACGCAGTCCAAAGTAGCACTTGTTGGCAAGAGTGATTCCTTTAACATTAGATAATATTTTTAAATTACATAACTGTAATGCAATAAGTTGTTGCATTAAATGTATAACCAGCATTAAAAACCCATTAACTAATTTTATTTTCAAGAAATATTATTTGTGGACGTAGAGGGTTGCACTTTCTGGTCAAAAATATACATATAGTGCTTATCATAACTTTGCGACATTTTCATATTGACAAAATTTGACCATTTATCTTAATATTACATAATTTTGATTATTTTGGTTTTTGTTTAATAAAAGTTTTTTCTTTAACAAAAACCATAAAAATCCAAACTTTTGTGCAAAATTGAAAAAAAAATCAAAAAACTTTTGTAAAAATTTCGTGTTTTTAATTAAATTTTTTTGAAATAATTTGAATATTTATGCATTTTGTAGCCAATTCAATTTTAGTACAACAAAGTGCAATTTTAAAGTAGCTGGGAATTAACGTTGATTTTTGGGATTTTTTGTTGATGTAATTTTCTTCCATACGAAGTATTTTCAACGATTTTTTTATATAGAGAAAATGAGCAACACCTTCAAAAAAATGAAAAAATTCCCAAAACTCAACGGTAAGTCGGAGCTACTTTAAACTTGCATTTTGTTACAAAAATAAAATTGAATGGGCTACAAAACTGAATACTCAGAATATTTTTAAAAATCAAATTAAAACTTTGCATAAAGATTGAAATTTGGACTTATATAGTTTTTGTTTTGTTACTGCTCCACTATAGAGAATGTTAGAGACTCGGCTAGGCTAAGCAATATACTCTCAAAGGAACACACCAATTTATCATTTATTAAAGGGATAAATGATATATGGACAAGCTCTATTGATAAAACCGCAGAAATGCTAGTGCAATCCCTCTTCCCAGGCTGTAAACAGCATGAAGCAACACTAGGTGGAACAGAACTTCCAAACACACCTAGTAGGGTACTGGAATCAACAATAAGCATAGAGAAGATCATCTATGCAATAAATGGTTTCTCTCGTTTTAAATCCCCTGGCCGGGGTGGTATAATAACGGCCATGTTACAGCAATCAAAGGAGCGAAAAGCGCCGCTTCTTGGATCTCTTTATAAAGCCTGTATGTATTAGTATGAACTATGTCCCCCGGAGTTGGAGACGAGTCAAAGTAGTGTTCTTTCCAAAACCGGATAGGAAGAACCACGAAACGGTAAAGGTGTTCTTCAAACACTGGAAAGATTGATAGACATATACATAAGATCGCTATTGGTAAAAGAATTCCTATCAACAGCGCAACACGCTTACATCAAAGGTAATCGACGTAATCGGCTTTGCATGATGTGGTCGGATTTATAGAAAAGTATGGTATTTTCGAGGCTACTTCGGCACTTTCGGGACAGTTTTAGGATTTTCGGTATTCTATGGACAATTTGGGGAATCTCGGGCTCAGTTTAGGACTAGTTCGGGTCCAATGCGGGTGTAGTTTCGGACCAGTTTTGGACTACTATGCTTTTAGTTTAGGACTATTCACTAACTGTGGATGTATTTTGAAACGGAAACTCACACTTTAAATGAAATGGACGTGAACTGGTGCCAAGCTAGCCCCGAACTCGGCCTGAACTCTCCACAACAAGTCCAGAATTGGTCACGAACTAGGCTTCAGTTTGTTCGGACCTAAGCACAAATTAGTCCCAAACTAGTCCCGAACAAGATTTCAACTGGTCCCAAACTGAATAAGAACTAGGCCCGAACTGGTTTCGAACTATTATTATTATGAGTCATGAGCACTGCGGTCTCTAAGGTGTAAGTTGTGAATAGCTTTTTACCCTATACGTGAATGCTTTTAATATAGACTAGCACTTTCGTGGTCTTTTTGTTCTACACTTATAAACACATATATAAGATTTCTTTTACTAAGGTGTTTAGCCACTCCTAAATACCCAAGTTTTTTTACCTGAATATTTAGCAACTCCGAAATAGCAAATTTTTAGTTGAGTATCTAATTTTCTTTTTGAAATTGAATATTTGGACATCTCCAAATACTAAGTACTTGAGTAGTACTTAAGTAAGTAAGTACTTTAGTATTCAAAGTGGTACTCTCAATCAGGGACGTGAACCGGATGAAAAATTTGTTTGGTTCGGTTCAGCGGTTCGAACCGTTTTTGCACTTTTGGATTGGTTCGTCAAAGCGGTTTTTTTGGTCTTTGAACCGGAGTTTCGGTTCGGTTCAACGGTTCGAAAAACAAAAAAAAATACGCGCAAGTTTAAGTGTCAAGTGTCAAGTGCAACAACGCGCAAGGTTAAGGGTCAAGTGTCTGTCAAATGAGATGGGTTGCCTTTACATTTGATATTGTCACATGGTAAACAAACATGATGGGTATTACCATGTTTACCAAAAAGTAAAAAACTGGGAACATTTATCTATTGAAAATTGGTTGAAATGAACCTTTCAATCTTTATAGAAAGTGGTTCGATTTTCGGTTCAGATCAAACATTTGTGGAAAATTTCGGTTCGGTTAATGGTTCAGTTAATTAATAGAAAAGAGCGGGTTTCCGGTTCAAAACCGTTTCGGTTCAAAACCGGTTCACGTCCCTGCTCTCAATACAACAGTATTTAGGCACGCCCATCACTGTTTTTATTAATGCAAACCAGGAAAATTATTGAAAATTTTTATGCATTAATTTCATCAGGAGTATATCGTCGTTTAAAGTGCAAAACCGCGTATCAACAAAATGCAAAACCNGTATTTAGGCACGCCCATCACTGTTTTTATTAATGCAAACCAGGAAAATTATTGAAAATTTTTATGCATTAATTTCATCAGGAGTATATCGTCGTTTAAAGTGCAAAACCGCGTATCAACAAAATGCAAAACCGCGTATCAGCAAAATGCCAAACCGCGTATGTGAAGTTGTAGAAATTATTTTCTTGAGCGTAAAAACACTTATATTTCAAAATAGTTCTCTTTTTTATAAAGCAATCGCTTTCTAGCTAGTATATTTCAGGACGAATGGATAAGGATTGAGCCAAGAGCTTGTGTGAGCAAATCCAATTTTTGGCAGCCAATGTCAGTTACGCGATTTTGCAGAATGACGATACGCGGTTTTGTACTTTAAACGACGATATCGTGGATGCTTTATAAAAAAGAGAACCATTTTGAAATATGAGTGTTTTTACGCTCNCGTCGATGCTTTATAAAAAAGAGAACCATTTTGAAATATGAGTGTTTTTACGCCCTAGAAAATAATTTCTACAACTTCACATACGCGGTTTTGCATTTTGCTGATACGCGGTTTTGCATTTTGTTGATAGAGGGTTTTGAACTGTAGGCGACGATATGTATTTTTAAGAATTAATGAATTAAAATTTTATTTAGCAATGGATTTTCAAAATTAATGCAATAATATTTTAATTAGTATAAAATTTCAAAAATTAATGCATTTGCGCAAGTCTGTATATACACACAGTTTATTCAATATTTTACTTTTGTTTCTTATATTTTTATTTCATAACTTATTTACACTTTCTGCTAATGGAAACTCCGTGCCGATTATTTACAAAACCTTTTATTATTGTTATTTCGTAGCTGTAACGCGTTCCTCCGGAGGAAAGTATGTACCTCGTGCTATCCTACTCGATCTTGAGCCCGGTACCATGGAGTCGGTGCGCTCTGGTCCCTATGGACAACTTTTTCGACCTGATAACTTTGTTTTCGGTCAATCGGGAGCTGGCAATAACTGGGCTAAGGGTCATTACACCGAAGGTGCTGAATTGGTGGATAATGTTTTGGATGTGGTGCGTAAGGAGTGCGAGAACTGTGACTGCTTGCAGGTAAATTATATTTTTCTAAAGTTAGTATTTACATTTAATACTCTCAGTTTATTTTGCGTCTTCCTTAGGGCTTTCAGTTGACACACTCATTGGGCGGTGGCACGGGCTCTGGCATGGGCACATTACTTATATCGAAGATACGCGAAGAATATCCTGATCGTATAATGAACACCTACTCAGTGGTGCCTTCGCCAAAGGTATCTGATACCGTCGTCGAACCATACAATGCGACCCTGTCCATCCATCAATTGGTGGAAAACACTGATGAGACTTATTGTATTGACAACGAGGCGCTTTACGATATTTGTTTCCGCACTCTGAAGGTATCCAACCCAAGTTACGGTGACCTCAACCACCTTGTATCGCTTACAATGTCTGGTGTGACCACCTGTCTGCGTTTCCCTGGTCAACTAAACGCAGATCTACGTAAATTAGCTGTCAACATGGTGCCCTTCCCCCGACTACACTTCTTCATGCCCGGCTTTGCGCCGCTAACATCGCGTGGCTCTCAACAATATCGCGCTCTGACTGTGCCCGAATTGACACAGCAAATGTTTGACGCAAAGAATATGATGGCTGCCTGCGATCCCCGTCATGGTCGTTATTTGACCGTCGCTGCCGTTTTCCGTGGTCGCATGTCAATGAAGGAGGTGGACGAACAAATGTTAGCTGTGCAGAATAAGAACAGCTCATACTTCGTGGAATGGATACCAAACAATGTGAAGACTGCAGTGTGTGACATCCCACCCAAGGGACTGAAGATGTCCTCAACTTTCATTGGTAATACCACTGCCATACAAGAGCTCTTCAAACGTATTTCCGAGCAATTTTCAGCGATGTTTAGGCGTAAGGCCTTCTTGCATTGGTATACCGGCGAAGGTATGGATGAGATGGAGTTCACCGAGGCAGAAAGCAACATGAACGATTTAGTATCCGAATACCAGCAATATCAGGAAGCTACCGCAGATGATGAATTCGATCAGGATGTGAATCAAGAGGAGGTGGAAGGCGATTGTATTTAATGTAGAGACCAGAGGAATGAGGAGCGTGCGTAGTGCGGCGGGAAGGAGAACAATTGCAAACCTTGGGATCGGAGAACGGTTGGAGCTACCGGGTATACACTTCGATTGGAGAGAGAGATACGAAAACTGTGGCATACTTTAGTGCACCTATACATATCAGCTCATCTCAAGAATTTTCGCCCGCAGCATTTACGTTCATGACTGGAAGCGATACATTTTTTTAAGCAAAAAGCAACCAAATCAAATTAAATCTAGTATTTCATACGTCAAAGTAAAGGTTCCACTGTCAATCGAGTTATATATACAATATCTACACACCGTCACCTTAATATAGAAAGGCCCTAACTCATTTTCGTTTCAAATCCAGTATTGTACAAAAGTCTGCCGATAACTCTGTAAGCACCTCCTGGATTTTAAAAATATCTAGTACAGTATAAAATTAGTTACATTCTTAAATAAAAACAGCCTTTAAACGAAATTCGCAGCAAAAATACTCGATTTTCTATGGAGTTTTTTCATCAATCCGTAAAGGAACAAATGTTTTATATATGGCTTTTATATATTAAGGTAACGATATGTACATATGTATTGATAACGCGCATATAATTGAAAATATCGGCACACATAAACTCAGGCAAGCACACATACATATTCAAACAAGCCGGTGTGTTTATATTTAGTCCAAGTTTGAAAAAAAAAAT
>NW_016160051.1:21083-45918 GCF_001687245.7 Rhagoletis zephyria | reverse complement strand
TGTTTTTACGCTCTAGAAAATAATTTCTACAACTTCACATACGCGGTTTTGCATTTTGCTGATACGCGGTTTTGCATTTTGTTGATACGCGGTTTTGCACTTTAAACGACGATATGTATTTTTAAGAATTAATGAATTAAAATTTTATTTAGCAATGGATTTTCAAAATTAATGCAATAATATTTTAATTAGTATAAAATTTCAAAAATTAATGCATTTGCGCAAGTCTGTATATACACACAGTTTATTCAATATTTTACTTTTGTTTCTTATATTTTTATTTCATAACTTATTTACACTTTCTGCTAATGGAAACTCCGTGCCGATTATTTACAAAACCTTTTATTATTGTTATTTCGTAGCTGTAACGCGTTCCTCCGGAGGAAAGTATGTACCTCGTGCTATCCTACTCGATCTTGAGCCCGGTACCATGGAGTCGGTGCGCTCTGGTCCCTATGGACAACTTTTTCGACCTGATAACTTTGTTTTCGGTCAATCGGGAGCTGGCAATAACTGGGCTAAGGGTCATTACACCGAAGGTGCTGAATTGGTGGATAATGTTTTGGATGTGGTGCGTAAGGAGTGCGAGAACTGTGACTGCTTGCAGGTAAATTATATTTTTCTAAAGTTAGTATTTACATTTAATACTCTCAGTTTATTTTGCGTCTTCCTTAGGGCTTTCAGTTGACACACTCATTGGGCGGTGGCACGGGCTCTGGCATGGGCACATTACTTATATCGAAGATACGCGAAGAATATCCTGATCGTATAATGAACACCTACTCAGTGGTGCCTTCGCCAAAGGTATCTGATACCGTCGTCGAACCATACAATGCGACCCTGTCCATCCATCAATTGGTGGAAAACACTGATGAGACTTATTGTATTGACAACGAGGCGCTTTACGATATTTGTTTCCGCACTCTGAAGGTATCCAACCCAAGTTACGGTGACCTCAACCACCTTGTATCGCTTACAATGTCTGGTGTGACCACCTGTCTGCGTTTCCCTGGTCAACTAAACGCAGATCTACGTAAATTAGCTGTCAACATGGTGCCCTTCCCCCGACTACACTTCTTCATGCCCGGCTTTGCGCCGCTAACATCGCGTGGCTCTCAACAATATCGCGCTCTGACTGTGCCCGAATTGACACAGCAAATGTTTGACGCAAAGAATATGATGGCTGCCTGCGATCCCCGTCATGGTCGTTATTTGACCGTCGCTGCCGTTTTCCGTGGTCGCATGTCAATGAAGGAGGTGGACGAACAAATGTTAGCTGTGCAGAATAAGAACAGCTCATACTTCGTGGAATGGATACCAAACAATGTGAAGACTGCAGTATGTGACATCCCACCCAAGGGACTGAAGATGTCCTCAACTTTCATTGGTAATACCACTGCCATACAAGAGCTCTTCAAACGTATTTCCGAGCAATTTTCAGCGATGTTTAGGCGTAAGGCCTTCTTGCATTGGTATACCGGCGAAGGTATGGATGAGATGGAGTTCACCGAGGCAGAAAGCAACATGAACGATTTAGTATCCGAATACCAGCAATATCAGGAAGCTACCGCAGATGATGAATTCGATCAGGATGTGAATCAAGAGGAGGTGGAAGGCGATTGTATTTAATGTAGAGACCAGAGGAATGAGGAGCGTGCGTAGTGCGGCGGGAAGGAGAACAATTGCAAACCTTGGGATCGGAGAACGGTTGGAGCTACCGGGTATACACTTCGATTGGAGAGAGAGATACGAAAACTGTGGCATACTTTAGTGCACCTATACATATCAGCTCATCTCAAGAATTTTCGCCCGCAGCATTTACGTTCATGACTGGAAGCGATACATTTTTTTAAGCAAAAAGCAACCAAATCAAATTAAATCTAGTATTTCATACGTCAAAGTAAAGGTTCCACTGTCAATCGAGTTATATATACAATATCTACACACCGTCACCTTAATATAGAAAGGCCCTAACTCATTTTCGTTTCAAATCCAGTATTGTACAAAAGTCTGCCGATAACTCTGTAAGCACCTCCTGGATTTTAAAAATATCTAGTACAGTATAAAATTAGTTACATTCTTAAATAAAAACAGCCTTTAAACGAAATTCGCAGCAAAAATACTCGATTTTCTATGGAGTTTTTTCATCAATCCGTAAAGGAACAAATGTTTTATATATGGCTTTTATATATTAAGGTAACGATATGTACATATGTATTGATAACGCGCATATAATTGAAAATATCGGCACACATAAACTCAGGCAAGCACACATACATATTCAAACAAGCCGGTGTGTTTATATTTAGTCCAAGTTTGAAAAAAAAAATTCAACATATTTAAAGCACGTCTATCGCATTTCTCTGCTAGTTTTACTGAAACTTCTATGGTAACATTAAAAGAACATGTGTGGTATTCACAACGGTGTCGTAAGTGTCGTTTTGTTGTAAGTCGTAAACTTTAAACATATTAAGGGGGCTCCAAAGGTACCATAAACGTTTTATTATAAGTTTTCATTTCAGTGTTAAAAAGTAATTGGTTGTGGTTTCAAGTAAACATAAACATTTATTTCAACTTTTCAAGTTTACCACATACAACAATAGGACACTTACGACACCGTTGTGAATACCACAATATTGAATACTTCTCATAAACTAATAATTGAGTACCGACATACATACATACATATTCTCGTATTTAATATTAATTTATCGTTGAATAAATCCTAAAATTTTCATAACGGGCATCCTTAAAGATTTTCATCATTAGCGCTTAACCCTGGCATTTTAATTAAGATTTCATACATCCATTCTATGTAGTAATTTTAACATTTTGTATTTTCATAAAGTAAATCTTTTTAGAAATTCACGTAGCAGTGGCTTAGCATTTTAAAAAGTATTAACTGAAGTTGAGTATAAATATGTAAATTTTAGTTGCGTTCCAGTTGCTTCACGATTTGTAGGTTTTACAGGATTTGCAGGAACAGCTGTTTTCTCCATTAATAAACCTTATGGAAACCTGCAAATCGTGAAGCATCTGGAACGCAACTAATATTTGTAACACTAAAATGTGCTTAATTCAAATGAAAATAAATTAAGGGTGGCGTTTCTGCAAGTACACTAAAGGCGAACCCGCAAAATAACAGTCTGCCAAATCACAAATTATTTCTAATTTACAGAGTGTAATGCAGAGAAGGTCTGAAATTATTTTCAATTTACAGAGCGTGATGAAGAGAAGGCCTGCATAAACCGATATACATAGTCAAAAAAGCAAAATCTTAACAAGTTTTCCAATAGATATCATAGAAGCTGACTCTACTGTCGATGGTTGATATAAACTAACTTCACTTCTTCGGCTGACTTTTATGCATTACAATGGTTTTTATTTATAAACTTCATGTAGCATGTTAAATTAAATTGCGTCAACTTTCACATGAACATAGAAAATGTTCAGATTTTGTGTGTTTTGCTTTTCAAGATAAATCCCCAACTTAATTTAAATAAGTGGAGTTAGTTTAGAATATATGTATGTACAAATCGCACATCTAATGAAAAATAAATAAAAAACTTGAGTTAAGTATGCAGATATGACCGTTGCATGTTCTAGAACATTTTTGTATTTTCTTTTTTTTTCTTTTATTGAGGTAAATGAGCGATATGTACATACTTAAATAAATATATAGGCGGGATAAGAAATATCGCTGATATAACACCTTAAGAACGAGATAAATACACACTTTGATCGCCAGAATTTCGCATGGAATTGCAAATTGTTAAAAAAAATATGGGAAGGGTAATAAAGATCATGCTGATGCAAAAAAGGTAGCAACATTAGAAGTTAAGTAAGCATCGCTATGAAGTAAGTCTGCCGAAATTGTCAAAATTACTAAACAAAAACACCTTTACTGATTACACCCTACCATAGGAGCAGACATTTTTATACATTTGCATATTGTGGATTTTGCATAGAATAAATCATGGGTCGGAAATGAGTTTCGGTCTGTGCATTTTTAAATGAAAAAATTGGATTTTCATGATATTAGGTTTTTCGCCCTTTCTTAAAGGTTTTGCATATATGTAAGTAAAATGTCTGTATATAATGGCGTTTTCGTGTCTACAAAAAATGTTGCCTTCTCATCGCCCTCTTCTTAGTGTTTGTGCGTAGAGGGCAAAGAGAAGGTTGCCTTTTTCGGTAAAAACGAAGTTGGCATAAGTTTCTTACATTTGCTTTATTTGTTTAAACCATTTTTAAAAAGTAAATACATCTGTTTTGTGAATTTTAAACTTAATATATTAGCAAACAGTTAAAAGTAACTGTTTTTAACCACAAAAACTCATTTATGAACATGTCTAGCACTTACCGTTGATTTTTGCAAATTGCCTTTGCTGACGGTGTCTCTTCCACACAAATATGATTTTATATTTATTTTATTTTTCAACAAAAAAATGCCAAAAATCGAAGGTAAGTCTTAGCTTCTTGCACTATATTTTAATAAAATTGAATGGACCACAAAACCGTATACTCAAAATCTTTCTGAGAAATCGAGCTAAAAAGCTTTACATTTTTACGAAAGTTTGCTAATTTTTTTTTAATATTGCACAAAGTTTCAAACCTGGATTTATACGAGTAAAACATATATTTATAAAAAAATAACAAAATAATTTATTGTTAAAAATTGGCGACATGTGGTGCGTTTATAATTTTGTCACGAAGTTTGGATGGTTAATATGGCAAATCAATTAAAAATGTTATAAACCAAAATATAGGCACATTGTATCCATTAGTTGTAACAACTTTGCAACTTTGTAAAACCGGCATAGAATAAAAAATACAATATCGGGAAAAAGTTAATTTTTCTTTGAAAAATGCGCACCCTAGAGCCTCATCTCCGAATTTTGGTTTCTTCTAGATTTTCTCTTAGAAACAGAAAGTACTATGCGATTCGTCGAACAACTTTTTTTCCAACAAGTTGACCCACTCTAATGTACATATTCATTTATATGTTCGTAAATGCATATACCTAATATGTATGTATATTTCGACCGAGCTTTGCAAAAAAAGAACTCTTTTTAAGTTGTCTGTCTTAGCGAAGTAAAGGTTGTTGTTGACAGCTTCCGCAATGCTGATACAGAACCCATTAAAATACCAAATAAACAAATAAAAAATGTTTTCCGATGGAAAATGGTTGACATTGAAAATAGGCACGCCGTTATAAAGAAGATAGGGTTTAAAACTTTGATATACAATTTTCTCCTCAAGAACTTTGTTATTAAGCATTGACCGGTGGCGATAACATTTTTTTTTGCAATAACGAGGATTTTGCTTTATCACCGCGGCCAAATATGTTTGTTTGAGAATGTTAAACTGCATCTTATTGCTAACTGTTTTGGAATAAGTGCAATTTTATTAATATAGAAAACACCATATATTTCTTAATATTTAAATGCATATATTTTTTAGTTTTAAAAGCATGTGTAATGGGCAAAGATACTTTTTTTCTGGTATAAAAATATCCGCTCTGTTTATTACATTATAAATTTACCCAACGGCCTGAAACGATTCTTTAAAAAAAAAGTATGATATTGAATAAGCAGAATTAAATTGGAAGAATTCAGAATTATTTCGCGAGCTTATTTGTTAATATCAGGAATGATCTTATTAATTAAAATTTCGTATGCACAATAAAAATCTAAATTTAAAATTATTGTTTGAATAAACCACTGGAATACCAAAAACTTGTTGCCTCTTATTATGAACAGTTGCCTTAACCAATACGAACAGTTGACTCATCTTTTTTACACTCACGCTCATAAATCTGCTTAGCGCTCAGGCAAAATTTCCACTGGCAGCGCTTAATATGTTTACGGTCTTTTGCTTACGAATACGTGTACACTAGGGCTGTGCGATTAATTGATTACTCAAAATTTTAATTAATCATAAAGTAAATAACTCAATTATTCGGTTAATTGGAAATTATGATTACTCAAAAGTTCAGTTACTCGAGTAATCAAGATTTTTGATTAACCAAAAAAAAAAAAATATAAATAATAATAAAATAATCAACATTTCAACTCTTTACATATGTATAAAGGAGTTAAAGTTCCTTGATACTTTGAAAACAACGTTTCTGTTTTCAAAAATTAAACATAAAAATTTTTTCATATACAGAATATAAAAAAGAAAATAAGCATTTTCCAAAGCAAACTCTTTTAACGAGCAAAATTATTATTTTTTGAGTAATCATATTTCAAGTAACTCGATTAATCATCGTTTTGAGTAATCAAAATCTTGATTACTCGAGTAATTGATTAACCGAATAATTGATTAACCAACTTGCTCGTGTAATCGAATAATCGCACAGCCCTAGTGTACACCTATTTGAAACATTTATCTATATATTTATCTACATCGGACGTTGTCATTTACCTTGTTTACAGTTAGCTGTGATTCAAAACAGATGCATAAACGAAATTTCAAAACAGTATTGACTCGAATTTGTTTTCAAATCGGTTGTTTATTTCTTACATAGCACAGTGGTCTGAATCCCAGTTCTAGGTGGAGAAAAGTCGGAAAATCAAACTCTTTAACTTAATTTTTTTATATTCTTATGTTTGCTAAAATAGTTTATTATGGCTGTATCAGTGCATTAAGCGACATACACTCACCTATATTTGATGTTGCCCTGAAAATCATAGCTTTACTTGAACGCAGCCAGTGGCCTATAAAATTGGCTATTTGAACCATTCCTATATCAGTTTGATAGCCTGATTTACACACTATAAGATTTTATTAAAATTTTAATGATTATATTTAAAAGTAGCCAACAAAAGTTAGTGTTTGTAAATTTCTATATTACAAAATTCAAAATGGCAAAAGTTAAATTGTGCGAATTTGTCCGAAAAATTGTTTAGGGGAGAATATTAAATACGACTTAATCATAATACCAAGAATTCCCCTTTTTTGAAAAACCCTTTCAAAAAATACTGTAATTAACAAAGTAACTGGAGATACTGTGTAACAGGATTTTTTCGGAGTAATATACAGTTTTTTAGTCCGAAAAAAGATATGAGCGTTGTGCATGCATTTTATCAGCTCCTCCTCACCGCACTTAAATAGAGGAATATCAAATCCGTCATCATCGATTGTGCGTTCGGGTTCGTTTTCTCCACAACTTCCCACGTTGCTGCCATTCAGTGGGTTGGAAAAGTGTTCCCTCCATAATTTAAGTGTGTCCTGGACATTGATCTCAAGGTCGCCATGGCTTTACTTACAGCAGTTCACCCTGGTCTTAGAATCTTGCGTAAGGAGTTTTTCCAGCCAGCCAGCATTTCAAACTCTTCGCACTCACGTATTTCGGCCTCTCTCTCCTTATTGCGGCAAATACGTCTCGCACTTCGTCCTTCTCTACCGTCGAAGCATGGGCGCAATCAGCGAGATGTTGAAGAACCTTGCTTTGATGCGAATTGTGGCTATACGATCGTTCGCCAGGGTAAAGGACAGTACTCTGCACAGATTCCGGGCATTCCAGGAGCATTCCCTTAAATCGTAGTCTTTGAACCGTTAGCCGTGGTCGTCATCAAAAGAGGAGGGATGTCATCCGAAGCTTTATTTTCGTTACTCACTGGAAGGGGTTTTACGTGGCGGGTCCCAAGCCCCGCGCGCAAATCCATTGCTGGGAGGGGGGTTGTTTCTTAACCGAATACACATTTATATAGCAAAGACGCCTGCTGGCAGCCGCACTTACTGCTGAACAGACGCTGCAGCCATCAGTAAGCAGAAGCACAAAAAGTGTTCCGCCATCTCATCATCTTCAAGGCAGAAGGGCAAATGGGTTGTCATGAACGGCTCTCACTATCATCAGGTGTTTGTGCAACGTAAACTGACTAGTCGGCAGTCCTACATCTTGTCTTCAGCCCCGTCTGCTCAGTGAGAGCAACAAACTAGATAGACCTTTCGAAAGTGAACGCGACATGAGTTTTGCCCACCTGCAGCCCGTCGATGCCTTCCAGCCATTGCTGAGCGAAGTATTTACCCAGTTTTAGATGGTGGCTTCGGACGCATTGGTGTAGAGGTATGCAGTGCGCGCTTACACACCGCAGAGCCTGGGTTCAATCCCTGGTTAAAGCAACATCGCAAAAAATATAGAAAAAAGGTTTTTTCTTAACAGCGGTCTCCTCTCGGCAGGCAATGGCAAACCTCCAAGTGTATTTCTGCCAAGAAAAACAGCTTCTCATAAATATATAATCGCCGTTCGGAGTCGGCGTAAAACTGTAGGTCCCTCGTCTTTGTGTGACAACATCACGGCGCACGCCACAAATCGGAGGGGAAGCTCGGTCAAGCACTAACATATGTGTAAGCGCCAATCTATTATTATTATTATAGATGTCCGAAGGCGGGAGGGCTATAACGCGAGGACCGCGGAATTCCCAGTATAAGGCAACTCTGGTCAAATGGTCAAATGTCTCATTACAGGGTACTTCCCAGCGACTTGGCACCTAGAGTAAAGCAAGCTCATTCTATTTGCCAATATAATGTAGTCGAGGCTAGCATTAACGAAGTAGTTTGGAAGTGGTAAGAGAGCTGGCCAATACCTGAAGGGCAGCTTGGCTGTCACTGTAGACACGTAAGCTCCTTCCCCCATCTAGTTTTACCACATAGTCTATGGCCTTGGGGATTTCAAATACCTCATCCGTAAAGCTGAAGCATATTACCCCAAAGAAAAGTTAAACTTATCCCCATTGTTTCGTTAAATACTCTAGATCCTTACCAAGAGTCAGTTTTGGATTCGACAATGTGTGCTTCCGGGCTAAGTCATGCCTAGCTGATTATGGGCCTGATCATAGAGGTATAAATCCAGAGGATTCCCTTTGGTGATTGACCCCACGATGTGCCAGAGACATTTTTTACATTGCCAAAATGCCGCCAATACTTTGAGGTCTTGTTCTCCAAATGAGATTTCCACTATAGTTTTGTATCCAGAATTACTCCTAGATACTTCATTTGGGGAGAAGTCTATATTGTGAGCTAGTATTATTTTCTACTTTTCCTATTAGTCCATTTATAGAAACATGGTATTTATATTAAACAGTTTTATTTTTTATTTTATTTACGGTACAGGAATTGGCCCCCTGCATAGTCGTTTTGGTTCTTTTTGGTTTCAATGTAACAACGAAAAATATTTCAATGTTAGAACGAAGAATATTATTTAATTAATGAGCAGAAACAGATACTCGAAAGTTTCACGCTGATGGCTAAATAGCATCGTCCTGATGACAACTTTTTTTTGAGTGTATACTCTTATATGTACTATAAAAATCGCATTCTTTAGGACACAAACAGGCATTTTGCTGAAAATTTTCAATTTTGGTCGAAGTTGAACGCTTTTCATTATATCAAAGTTGATTCCTATTCTTCCTATTTTCCATGCTTCTTTGTTGATTTGGAAGATGTAGCTCTGGCCCTCCTCCGTAATCTTAAATCTTACAGTGCCGTGACGGTATATTCAGGTCTTATACTTGCAACAACAGCAGGGCGTCCTCTGAGTTTACCATAAACGGGATCATTACCTTGGCCATACCGTTGTTGCGCATTTTGGACCAAATGTCACATTTTTGTGAAATCTTCCGCAAATTCATGCACATTAATACATAGGTATGCGTAGTATGTACCTTACTGCATATGGTTCTGAAAAAATTTTCGTCCTGTGTGGAATTAATAAGAATTCACAGTTTTATACAATTTTTAAAACAATACTGCCGGTAAATTGTTTAGATCAAAAACACATAATTTAAAATCTGGATGGCAAAAGTTTGAACAGCACTGCTCATGATGTTCGCAATTCCTCATTGATATATTCGGGATGCAATCAGATGATTCCTAAAATGAAGTAAGGAAATTATTGATTCAGTATAAAATTATGTATTCAAAACTAAATGAGTTTTAACAAAAATTACCAGAAATGCAATCCACAATCCCTGAAATTTACTTTTTAAAAATAATTTCATTCAAATGTTGGCCGCAGACAGAACATAACAGTCAATATTGAGCGCTACCGCACCACGACAACAAACTTTTTGTTTAAAGTCCGTGTTGTAGGCAACATTTGGTTTCAGTAAGTTATCGTGTGATATCACACCTGGATTTTTTTCTTTGGGGTTATGTGAAGCCAAAAGTCTTCGTCGATAAGCCAGCTATGTTTCGAAACTTGGAAGCCAACATTACACGCGTAATTCGCGCATTGCTGGAAAGAGCTATTGAAAATTGGACCTTCCGAATGGACCACCAACAGCGTAGTCGCGGCTAATATTTGAAGGAAATTATTTTTAAAAAGTAAATCTCAGAAAACCGAATTTAATAAATATCAGATTCTGATTTGTAAATTCCATAACCCTTTATATACACTATTTCGGCAATTTGAAAAACATTAGAAATACTTTTGTATCTACAAAATATCTTTGTGAACAAATCACTCACTTTAGAGGAAAGCCAGACTGGCTTCAGATTCGAGTTCAAGGTACCCAAATACTGTAGCGACCGCTGATATAGTCTAATTAAATTAAATATACTTACAGCTCTTAGTTCCGTACAAGAAATTAAAATAATATTAAGAACAATTAAATTAGCAAAAGTCAGACTAAATTTTTTAAAAATCTTCATTGCGATACCAAATCACAATATTTATACGTAGTTCCTATAAAAACGCTTCAAATGGACTAAATAGTCTAGATTTATTTTTTAACTGTTTCAGTTGCTATCAAATCAAAAATCATTTGTGACATGAAACATCCATTATACAAATTGTAGCATTTTTCATGCATGATTTCGGTTAATTTTTTCTATTAGGGCTATTCACGATCCGGTGCAAATGGCCTAGCATCATTGCATTGCAAATTTGTATTGCAAATTATTTGCAATACACAAACAAAATACACGCATTTGCATTTGTCATGGCTTGGCAAATTTGCAATACCGAAAATCCATAGCATAAAAATGCTATGCATTGCATTCATAAAGAAAACCAAAGCTGATGCACAAAAATTGTTTTGCAAAAGCTTTACCATGACAGTTTAATAAAGGTCGCTCACAATCCATGGCATATTTCTGCAATTGCATAAATTTGTCAGCTCTTATGCACCGAATCGCGAATAGCCCTATTATGTATCTGTTGGCAATCTGCATGCCATTTACGAAACACAATACCTTCGAACGGCGAATTTTAGCCCTGTAAACCGATGACGTTAGCAACTTTCGCCCAAAAATTTCGCCAGTAAAAGACAACTACGACGACAACGAAAGCAGCTGCTTTTGACAAGGTATAGTTCGAATTTTTACAAACAACAAGATTATTAATTTTTTACAAAAACTAATGCAGTATTTTTCAATTTCGATTTAAAACTGTAGGTCCCTCCCATTTGTGTGAAAATATCAAGGCGCTCGCCACAAGTCGCCAATCTGTTATTATTGTTATTATTATTATATTACCTCAGTGTATTTCAAAAATACTATTTCTTAAAAGGCCTTAAAATAAAGAAATTTTAGTTTTTGGGACTTTCATCTTATATTCGGCACTATGTTTAAATACCATTAGGCACATTTTGAAATTCCATCCCTGGCCACAATGGATCGTATTTTGCCGCTGCCGACAGCGACGACAATAGAAATAAGTCTATCGTCGCGAACGGTCGACCGGCGAACTTTGTCGTTTGCTTTGGTTGTGCGCGTTCTCATATGCGTCAGTGTATTTTAGTTTTTACAGCAAACATTCGCCGTTCGCCGGCATTGTGTTTCAACGGCAAGGGTATTGACGTTGTACGGGTTGCATGACTTGCAAACACACAACAACAAACACATGGGAAACAACATTTCCTATCCTAAGTATGCAACGTTTTAACCCCTGCAAATATTTAGCAAAAAAACAAAGCAAGATAAATTCGACCCTGTGCATAGAAAATTTTGCGATTTTGAATACGAGTAAATAGTTCATCTTAAAGAAAAAAAGTAAACATTTATTTCATATTAAAATGAACAATCGAGGTATTTATTGCAATAGTATTTGTTCCAACTTATTGCATATTATTTATTAACTCAAAATATTTTTTAGATTGTGCTTTAAGGGTGGGTAACTCTGTAAATTTTGGTGTGCTGACTCAGTAACTCCAACTCACTTTAATGAGTCAGCACAGTGAGCTGGCACAAGTGTGCTATCGCACAATTGGTATGTACATCGAAATTATTGATGATGTTAGTAATCGAAATCGATGTAGAAAAGGTTATCCTTAGCTTCTCTTCGTAGCTGGCCGGCAAAATTTTTGAAAGCTGATTTCAACTGGTGAGNATATCAAAAGGGCATCTAAAGCGTCGACATCCTTATTTTGGCTATCGTCCAGAGCAGGGATGGGCAGATTTTTGGCTCTTGAAGCAGTCAAAGAGCCAGAAAGAGCTACGCAAGAGGTAAATCAGTTCTCAGGGTAAAGAGCGTGTAACAAATAGATTAAAAGCATCATTTATATTAGTGATGAGAGTCGGAGTACAAGAAACTTTAATACACCTTTCTTCTCTCTTCATGTTGGCTCTTGATTTTACCCCTCATCTAGCACCTAAATGAGCCAAGTCGGCTCCTAAGTTCAAAAGGCTCCTGGGAGCCACTTTGCCCATCTCTGGTCCAAAGCATCAGAAATTCTAAGTTCCTGTTTTGAAGTCATCGTTTACGATCCGATTGTTGCGTTTTTTAAAACATTGACCTTTTAAGAAGATTTTGGGGAAATATGCATAAACATTTGCCATCATTTAGTTTAAGATAATAATCGTAAAAGATATTTTAAGATATCAACCATTTTTATTGAGCTAATGGTTCATATCCCAGTGATCGCGATGAAGAAGTCTGGTGAGGAAATGTGATGATCTACCTATGGATCATGATTCAATAATACAACGTTAGATAATTATTGACAGCTGCGGTTTGACACTCCCTTACAAAAGGTTGCATTTACGAAGGACAGAGAAAGGCGAAGAATGAAATCTCTTGGTGCGAAAATGGTAGTAGAAAGTACGCAAAGTAGGCAATTAGCAGTGAAATTCCTTTTGTAAATTCTAATGTATTTGCAGGAAATCTGGCATTTTAAACGAAATATTGAACGTAATACTGATATTTCTACGTGAATTGCGTAATTTATGTGCTATTTAGCTGTATAAAAACTGCAAAATGACTCAAAATCAAAATAAGACTACTATGAGATTGATGTAAACATCCAATTTAAAAACAGTTTATGTTTTCATNTTTTGGCTCTTGAAGCAGTCAAAGAGCCAGAAAGAGCTACGCAAGAGGTAAATCAGTTCTCAGGGTAAAGAGCGTGTAACAAATAGATTAAAAGCATCATTTATATTAGTGATGAGAGTCGGAGTACAAGAAACTTTAATACACCTTTCTTCTCTCTTCATGTTGGCTCTTGATTTTACCCCTCATCTAGCACCTAAATGAGCCAAGTCGGCTCCTAAGTTCAAAAGGCTCCTGGGAGCCACTTTGCCCATCTCTGGTCCAAAGCATCAGAAATTCTAAGTTCCTGTTTTGAAGTCATCGTTTACGATCCGATTGTTGCGTTTTTTAAAACATTGACCTTTTAAGAAGATTTTGGGGAAATATGCATAAACATTTGCCATCATTTAGTTTAAGATAATAATCGTAAAAGATATTTTAAGATATCAACCATTTTTATTGAGCTAATGGTTCATATCCCAGTGATCGCGATGAAGAAGTCTGGTGAGGAAATGTGATGATCTACCTATGGATCATGATTCAATAATACAACGTTAGATAATTATTGACAGCTGCGGTTTGACACTCCCTTACAAAAGGTTGCATTTACGAAGGACAGAGAAAGGCGAAGAATGAAATCTCTTGGTGCGAAAATGGTAGTAGAAAGTACGCAAAGTAGGCAATTAGCAGTGAAATTCCTTTTGTAAATTCTAATGTATTTGCAGGAAATCTGGCATTTTAAACGAAATATTGAACGTAATACTGATATTTCTACGTGAATTGCGTAATTTATGTGCTATTTAGCTGTATAAAAACTGCAAAATGACTCAAAATCAAAATAAGACTACTATGAGATTGATGTAAACATCCAATTTAAAAACAGTTTATGTTTTCATAAGTTAAATATGCTTCATATGCATATACAAATAAACATATTGCACAAAAATTTATACTTCTATTTCACACCAAAGCTACACTGTTTCCATGTAAATTTGCAAAGAAGCAACACGGTGCCACTGCTAAGGGAGCGGTGCGAGAGAGACAACTGTGAGTTTATCGAACCTCGTATTATTGAATCATGCCTATGGATAAATTATTGTTCTTTTTCCACAAAATTTTTTGATTAGAATCGACCTCTTTTCATTAGAAAAGATGTCTGATGAGGAAATGGGGTGATCTACCTATGGATAAATTATTGTTCTTTTTACACAAAATTTTTTCATTAGTAACGAACTCATTCTTAAGAAAATTTTTTTAATATCTTATTACATTAAACGAGCAATTCTTGTATATATATAAATATATATATCCATAAGGTTCTCGGAAACGGCTCTAGCGATCTTGATGATATTTTGTACACAGATAATATTTTGGATTTTAAGGTTATCTATTCCAAATTAGTTCCAAATTAATTAGAACATCATAATAAGGGTATAAAATGAAAGGTATTTTAAAGATCACTAATTCAAAAATATTTTTAATAGGGTTGCCACCTAATTTTAATTTTTTAATTTTTTGTTTAAAAAATATTACTATTCATGGGAACCACGAGAAGGTTCTTAAACAATGCTTTCCCTATATACAAAATGTTATTCCTTAGGATAATAGTGTAGGGTTGCTATCTATTTTCGATTCTACACAATTTATCTAAACCATCGCAATATGCATATCAAATGAAAGGTATTGTTAAGAAATTTGAACTGAAAATATTTTCGCTTCCATGTAATAAAAATTTTTATTTTGTTAATTTCAATCAGAATTTTTTTGTATGTATACATACTACATATACGCTTAAGATATGTACTATTCATATAGGGTTGCCACCTAAATTTTAGAGTAACAAATCTATTTAATAGATATCGAAATACAAATTTTTTTTTAAAGCTATCCAAATGACAAGTATTTGATATCCCTTGAAGACTTTAAAAAGTATATGCACTCTGGGCAAACCTCGGTCAACCTGGTACTAATTGTTAAAAAGCCATAAATAACAAAAACAAACTTTAAGATATCCGTAAAACTTTTTTATTGAAATAGCCTAATGGTGATATTGTTTTTCCTTGCAATTAAGGGAACGAAGGCTATTGTGGATTCAGTGGCTAATAGGTACCCCCTTGTTACCGCCGCTCCATTAGGATACTTTTAAAGTAATTTGCATATTATCCCTAGTGGGTACTTGTACATACATAATTTCACTACTGTAAATTTCCAAACATATGTACATAAGTATTCATTTCATTGTTTTGTCATTTTGAAACGGTAAAATAAGAAGTCAAGAATGGATTAACGTTTAAATATGCGAGTTCAGTTCGCACGCAAAGGCTGATACAAATGTTTTTAAAGTAGTTTAACATAAAATACACATCATTACTACTGTGAAAAGTTGTTTCATTGAAAGCGAACTCCTGAAATTACAAATCTTTAAAAACATTTTTAACTATCGCGCTGCGCGTACAAATAAAATTTAATAAGTAATCGAATTACATACATATAACTACAATCCGAATGGCTGACGAACGTGACTCTGGCAATGAGTACAATTGTCTTAAATGCAGTGNCCGAATGGCTGACGAACGTAACCCTGGCAATAGGTACAATTGTCTTAAATGCAGTGAAAAAGATGATAACCGCATGGTGCAATGCGATCAATGCGACAAGTGGTATCATTTCTGGTGTGTCGGGGTTAATAGCGGAATAGAAGATCTAAGCTGGTGTTGCGATAAATGCGATCCCCTAGCTTCTACCGCAACTACGAGTGCTGCAACTCCTCCGAGCACAGCACAAATTAATATGGTGCCGACTTATAATTCAACTTGTCCGCAATCAACATCTTCGCCTGCACATGACGCATCGCTACCGGTCACTACTGCTCTAATTTCATGGAGTGCAGCAGATGGCCATGGAGAGGCAGTTACAAACGCGGTGAGTGCAGCTGATCAGGTAGTTACAACTACCCACAACTCGAGATCCATGCAGGCGTCGGTTTCAACCGCCGCAGGCAATCAACGCTATCCACCTGCAACATTAAATGCACGTCTATCGAGAGACGTCACAACTACAACTTGTTCATCGCAATACTTCCGACTACACGCCGAAGCAGTCAGCAGCCAGGTACAAAGCGTAANTCTATCGAGAGACGTCACAACTACAACTTGCTCATCGCAATACTTCCGACTACACGCCGAAGCAGTCAGCAGCCAGGTACAAAACGTAAACGACCTGGAGCTACGTCTAGCCATTCTGGAGGAAGAGAATTTGATTAACCAAACATATCTACAGAAGAAGTATGAAATACTGTCGCATTCGCAAGGTGGTGCAGCCATGGGCGTTTCTGGGAGCAGAATTAGAACATCTCCAACACCAGCACAAATAGCAGCAAGGCAAGCTATTCCGAAGGAGCTTCCGCATTTTCATGGCACTCCGGAGGAATGGCCCCTTTTCATTAGCAGCTTCGAGACAAGCACAGAAGTCGCAGGCTATTCAAATGCTGAAAATTTAATGCGGTTACAAGCGTGCTTAAAGGGTAAAGCCCGAGAAATGGTACGAAGCAAATTACTATTGCCAACAATGTTTCCGGAAAGGGATCCGTACGATAAGTCGAAAATAAAAATGTCATGAGAAATGTCGAAATTTAAAAATTTTTTAAATCTCGAAATAATTTTTAACCGAAACGTAAAATGTTGAAATTGTATCTATGCTTTCGAAATGAATAAGGTCGAAAAAATTCTAAATGCGTAAATTGTCGAAAAAAAGTCGAAAAAGTTGAATGTGTGAAAAAAATAAAAATTAAAAGTGTTCTGAGTAGATTTTCAAATGCTCTAGAGTTCCTAAGATGGAAAAAGAAAGTTCTGCAAAATTACGCAGAAAAAAATTTTTAACGTGTTATTTAAGGGTGTATAATGAAATCCCAAAATACAAAATACAGAAATACAGAATCCCGAAAGACATTATCCAGACACGACCAAATCCCGACCTGACATAATCCAGACACGACCAAATCCCGACCATACATAATCCCGACAAGACACAATCCCGACCATACATAATCCCGACAAGACACAATCCAGACAAGAAATCCCGACAAAAAATCCCGACAAAAAATCCCGACAAAATATAAAAATAATTAAAAAATCGCGCAATTTTTTAATTATTTTTATATTTTGTCGGGATTTTTTGTCGGGATTGTCTTCTGTTGTACTCAAAAATAATGCATAAAAGACACAGTTGTTGTTATTGTTGTAAGGGCTTACTTAGCACTTAATTGTCCGCAGGCTCAACCAACGGTAGGCCCAGGAGATTTGATATTTCGATGAGGTATAACCAGAGGGAGAGGGGGGATGTTAGTTGAGTTGGNTGTCGGGATTGTCTTCTGTTGTACTCAAAAATAATGCATAAAAGACACAGTTGTTGTTATTGTTGTAAGGGCTTACTTAGCACTTAATTGTCCGCAGGCTCAACCAACGGTAGGCCCAGGAGATTTGATATTTCGATGAGGTATAACCAGAGGGAGAGGGGGGATGTTAGTTGAGTTGGATTGAGTGAGCATGTGAAGAGGTGGTTGGTGTCAAAGGGGGAATCTCCACATGCTGGACACTCATTTTCGATGTTGGGAGGCGAGTTGGGCCATCTCGTTGGGGTATCTCGTGGCAGTTGAAGCTCACTCTCGTTCACAGGTGGTGATTGGCACTGATGACGGCATTCACTTGACTGGAGTTTGTAAATACCGTTAATAGCCTGTCAGTACAGTCCCAGTCCCAGGGGTGCTGTGCGTAGTGCTGGACCTGGTCCTTCATCTCAAGCAAGTTCGAGTGCTGACAACTATAGCATCTTACTGGGAGAATTTCGGCTTCACTGTGGATGTGATGTTCTGGCGACATCAGAAGACATCCTCTGGTTGTCCAGTGTGTTGTATTGTAGCATGCCTTTAGTTTCATTAACTGTGACCCAACTGTCCCCGGCGAGCACACAGGTGCTGCATAATTTAGAACCTGACGGCTTTGTATGTTTGCAACACCGTTTCTTTGTCTTTGGCCAAGTACTGCTGAATTGAAGACTACGGCTCTGTACTTTGTTGGCAATTTCGGTTGTATGCGCTGGGAACGAGAGCTAGATCTGACAATTTTCCGGTTATTCACCGTTGGAATTAGTTTGCCATCGACGAGGATACGCAGCTTTCGTTCTTGTGGTAAAATGGTTGCCGAGAGGGTTAGGCTCCTTGCAGTGAAGAAGCGAAAAAATGTGGAGTGGTAACCGTTTATATTTAAGCATAAGTCATCAATTTCATTTCCGGACGCATTGTACTTTTTTTTTGTCTGGGTTGTGTCTTGTCGGGATTTTGAATTGTTGGGATTTGTCTTGTCTGAATAATGTGTTATCTGTATTTTATTTGGTCGGGATTTTGTTATGTCTGTATTATGTCCTGTCTGGATTTTGTATTGTCTGGATTTTTAAAAATTGTCTGGATTATGTCTAGTCGGGATCTTCAAAGTCGGGATTATGGAGTGCTCCCGTTATTTAAATTGATTTTAACTTTTTGAAAAGATGGCAACTCTCTGAAAATATTTCTACAATAAAGCATTCTCGTTTGATACCCACATTAAAATATTTCGTTTAAACTTTTTCAAAGAATTGATTTTAACTTTTTAAACAGATAGCAACCGTCTTAAAGTATATTTAGTTATCAATTAATTGACTTTTACTTTTTTAACAGGCGGCAACCCTATTACAAAATACTTCCGAAATTTATAGTTTCTGAACCGTTTTCGCTTGCTAATATTGTGTTAAACTTGTTAATTAATCGATTTCTACTTTTGAAAGAGGTGGCAACTCCAAAAAATATTTTATATGTTAGTATATTATATCTATATTCCAAATTTAGTTGAAATATATCCAGACGATTTAGCGTGAACGAACAACAAACATACTCACTCACAAACTTTCACATTTATTATATTAGTACATATGTAGGATTAGTGGAATTTAACTTAAATAAATCAACCTGTTGAAATAATGTAATGAATGATGTGTAAAATTCGCGCGAAGGTCCCTCCTATAAAAGATAAACTCGATGCCCTTATAGATTTTGCGCTTTGTGTACGCAACGTGTACTCTACGATGGAATCCTGTCACATGGACGCGTATATGAATAATCCCATGCTAGTAAAAGAGTTGGTGGATAAATTTCCCAGCAATCACAAGCTTGCTTGGGCTATGCAACCAAAATCACGACGCGAACCCATAGTGAAAGTGTTTAGTGATTGGCTTTATGCGCTCGCCAAAGCGGCTAGTCAGGTAGTCGGCTTTACCAGCCCGAAAAAAAGCGGGATAGTAAACACGCACGTACAGTCTTCTGGGGCACAACGAAATGCGAGCTGTGCTCACTGCAAGGCTGACGGACATCGAGTTGCACAATGCGAGGAGTTTAAAAAGCTGAGTCCAGACCGCAAATGGGAGGTTGTCCGTAGCTTAAAGCTATGTCGCCAATGCCTGAACGCTCATCGTCGGCGTTGCTTCGTAACAAGGACTTGCGGCTTAGACCGCTGTAACGCCAAACACCATCCCCTTCTGCACGGGAACACTACTTCGTCCGCACGAAATACTCAAGAAAACTCTACTGCGGTCGCCACTGGTAGCGTGAATTCACACAACGACCCAAGGGAAAACGCCTCTTCCTACTTTCGCATTCTACCGGTTCGTATATATGGTAACAATAACTATATTGACACTTTTGCCTTTCTAGACGAAGGTTCGTCGGTAACCCTCATGGAAGAAGAAATATTTCAGCAACTGAACATAGCAGGAGTGCCTGATCCATTATGTCTTCGTTGGACGGGCGACAATACCCGTAACGAAGAGTCATCCGTTAGAACGTCACTCAACATTAGTGGCAGATATAACGGCAAAGTGTTCAACATTATGGGAGTTCACACCGTGAACCACGCCACGCCGCGTCACGTCGCCACGGATTATCCATATATGAAAGGCCTTCCCTTCCCATTAAGTCCTACTTCAACGCGAAGCCAACAATACTCATTGGCTCCGATAATTGGCAACTGGCCGTANGTGGACGACTTTATTTATAGTGAGAACACCGAACAGGACGCCATAGAAATTGGGAAAGCAGTGAAGCATATACATGCCTCAGCTGTGTTTATTATCCGCAATTGGCCATCAAACTCCGCTGCAGTTCTCGAGGAAATGGACGGAGGCCGCGCTAGGGCCCAGGCACCATTAGAGTTGAATTCAAGCGAAANCGCTGTAACGCCAAACACCATCCCCTTCTGCACGGGAACAGTACTTCGTCCGCACGAAATACTCAAGAAAACTCTACTGCGGTCGCCACTGGTAGCGTGAATTCACACAACGACCCAAGGGAAAACGCCTCTTCCTACTTTCGCATTCTACCGGTTCGTATATATGGTAACAATAACTATATTGACACTTTTGCCTTTCTAGACGAAGGTTCGTCGGTAACCCTCATGGAAGAAGAAATATTTCAGCAACTCAACATAGCAGGAGTGCCTGATCCATTATGTCTTCGTTGGACGGGCGACAATACCCGTAACGAAGAGTCATCCGTTAGAACGTCACTCAACATTAGTGGCAGATATAACGGCAAAGTGTTCAACATTATGGGAGTTCACACCGTGAACCACGCCACGCCGCGTCACGTCGCCACGGATTATCCATATATGAAAGGCCTTCCCTTCCCATTAAGTCCTACTTCAACGCGAAGCCAACAATACTCATTGGCTCCGATAATTGGCAACTGGCCGTAACGCTTAAAACTAGGGAGGGCAGCTGGCATCAACCTATAGCTACAAAAACGAGGTTGGGCTGGGCCATACAAGGTCAGCGCGGTGGTACGTCGTCGAACACATGGTTGAACATACACTCATGTGCGTGCAAAGCTGAATATGAAAAGCTGCATGAACTAGTAAAACAACATTTCAAATGGCAGCCAACGCGTGACGCTGCTCTCTTCAGATGACCAAAGGGCACTAGCTATACTCAACTCTACGTGCAGGAAAATCGACGACAGGTATGAAGTCAGTTTATTTTGGCGACATGAGGAAGTTAAATTACCGAACAGTTACGAGATGGCTCGTAAACGCTTAGTGTGTCTCAACAACAGATTCCGAAAAGACCCTTACCTCAAGGAGGCTATGCAGAAACAGATAGACAATCTTCTAACTAAAGGTTATGCGAAAAAGTTGAGCACCGTAGGGTTAGCGGAACACAAAGGACGCGTTTGGTATCTGCCTATATTCGTGGCACACAACCCAAACAAACCTGCTAAAGTCCGACTTGTTTGGGACGCAGCAGCAAAAAGCAACGGTATGACGCTTAACGACGCTATACTGTGTGGACCCGATCTTCTTATTCCTCTAGTAGATATATTGTTGGATTTCCGTGTTGGTAAAGTTGCCATATGTGGTGACATCGTGGAGATGTTTCACCAAATTAACGTTAGCGACAATGATATGCACGTCCAAAGGTTCCGCTGGTTGGACGAGGACGACGACATTTCCAAACCGAGTGTGTACGTCATGCGCGCCCTCACTTTCGGCATTAGCTGCGCCCCATGCATTTCTCATTATGTGCGTGACAAAAATGCAAATACTTTCTTTGAGCAGTTTCCCAAAGCCGTTGATGCAATAAAAAGACGCCACTACGTGGACGACTTTATTTATAGTGAGAACACCGAACAGGACGCCATAGAAATTGGGAAAGCAGTGAAGCATATACATGCCTCAGCTGGGTTTATTATCCGCAATTTGCCATCAAACTCCGCTGCAGTTCTCGAGGAAATGGACGGAGGCCGCGCTAGGGCCCAGGCACCATTAGAGTTGAATTCAAGCGAAAATTTTCTTGGTGTATACTGGGATCCCAACAAAGATGTGTTTAAATATGCATTCAGGTTTGCAAGGCTGAAGCGGAACGTCGTAGAAGCCGATACAACACCAACGAAACGTGAAATACTGCAGGTTTTGATGTTAATTTTTGATCGTCTAGGTTTTTTATCGCATTACACAATTACTTTGAAAATACTGCTTCAAGAGATAAGGCGCTCGCGCTTAGGTTGGGATGAGGAGATCGATGATGTCATGAATGTAAAATGGCGGCAATGGAAGAACGGCCTAGCAGCTATGTCCTCTGTAGAAATATCTAGATGCTACTCACTTTATCTAACCGTTGCTGAGGATGTCCAATTGCATACATTCGTAGATGCCGGCGAATATGGCTACGCAGCGGTGTGCTACCTACGTGTCAAAACTGCTACTCATAGATGTGTGTATTATAGCTGCTAAGTCAAAGGTAGCTCCTCTAAACCCGGTATCCATTCCACGACTGGAACTGCAGGCAGCGGTACTGGGCGCGAGGCTGTCTTCAAAAATTCAGCATATACAACGACTAAAAATACAGAGAAAAATTGTCTGGACTGACTCAACAACTGTGTTGAAGTGGCTAAGCATGGAACCTCGTCAATTCCGCCAATTTGTAATGTTCCGTGTTGCAGACATCCTGGAGCACACGAACCTGAACCAGTGGAAATGGGTTCCATCCCTACTTAATCCTGCGGACTTGGCGACTAAAGTCGACACCAAAACTAATAACAGCATCTGGTTTAACGGGCCCACATTTTTACAAGACGACGAAAGCGAGTGGCCGTACCGAGAAGACTTGGGACCGATAGACAACAGCGAAGTTAAAAACCACGTGCTCCTCGTACATATCCAGAAACTAGACCAGAAGAAACTCGTAAACTTTGAATATGTTTCAAGTTGGAAAAGGTTGTATCGTGCTTTCGCAACATTCATTCTCTACATAGAAAGGCTCAAAGCAAAGGTTCGCTCAACAAAACTTCCCGATGAGATCAGTTTTGAGATGATTGAAATAGCAAAGAGGACATTAATAACTCAGGCACAGCTTAGCGAGTACGTGAGTGAACTTCTTTACTTAAAAGATGGTAAGAGTAAACTAAAAGCACTCAATGTATTTGAAGATGAGCTCGATGTTATACGAGTTAGAGGCCGAGATGAATTCCTGTCTGCTCGTAATGCTATCGTTTTACCTAGCAAACACTACCTCGCCCACCTGATAGTCAAAGATTTTCATGAAAGATACCACCATCTATCACACGAAACAGCTATAAACGAAATAAAAGGAAAATTCCATATACCTCGTCTGCGCGTACTCTATAGAACGGTGTGTCGGAACGTGCAAGAACAGATGTGCAAAACCTCGCGATCCGCAAATGGCTCCCTTACCCGCCGCAAGACTTGCTTGCTTTGAACGACCTTTCAGCTATGTTGGGATCGACTATTTAGGGCCTATGATTGTTGCTGTTGGTAGACGCCGAGAAAAACGTTGGGGCGTTATCTTTACGTGTCTCATGGTTCGTGCCGTTCACATCGAGATCGCCTACAACCTCGACACGAATTCATGCATCTTATGCCTTCGAAACTTTATCTCACGACGTGGAGTACCCAGAGAAATCTACACCGACAACGGCACAAACTTCAAAGCGACCGAGAAGATTTTACGTACCGAGGCAAATGACATGGACTATGCAGCAATTCAATCTAAGTTCGACGACATCAAGTGGAAGTTCAACCCACCAGCAGTGCCTCACATGGGAGGAGCTTGGGAATGCCTAATAAGGTCAATCAAAGCAGTGCTAAACGCAATGCACCCCGAACATAATTTTAACGACGAAACACTTCGTAGCGCACTCCTAGAGGTCGAGTTTATAATTAACTCGCGACAGCTCACCTTCGTATCTATAGATGCATGCGACGGTGAAGCAATTACGCCGAACCACCTCTTAATCGGCTCATCCACGGGATATACGCCCATCGGTAGTAGCGAAAATTTGCACCAGCGCTATCGTCAAACCCAATTGTATGTTGACAGGTTCTGGCAAATATGGATAAAAGAATATCGGCCGATGTTAACGCGGAGATCCAAATGGTTTAACAAGCAGCCCAACTTAAAAATCGGCGACGTCGTTTTAATCGTCGATGAGTCTATGCCGCGAAACTGTTGGCCAAAAGGCGTCATAGTGGACGTCGTCCTAGCAAACGACGGTCAGGTCCGACGAGCAACTATAAATATGGCACGCGGAACTCTAGTGCGACCTGCAACAAAAATAGCCGTGCTATACGTCGGTAATCCAAAGAAGTCAGCTTGCTTACGAGGGGAAGGATGTTACCGCCGTTCCATTAGGGTACTTTTAAAGTAATTTGCATATTATCCCTAGTGGGTACTTGTACATACATAATTTCACTACTGTAAATTTCCAAACATACATAAGTATTCATTTCATTGTTTTGTCATTTTGAAACGGTAAAATAAGAAGTCAAGAAAGAATTTAAATAGATTAACGTTTAAATATGCGAGTTCAGTTCGCACGCAAATGCTGATACAAATATTTTTAAAGTAGTTTAACATAAAATACACATCATTACTACTGTGAAAAGTTGTTTCATTGAAAGCGAACTCCTGAAATTACACCCCTATTTAAAAAATAGCGATTCAAGCACAAATGAACTCTGTGATGGGAAACCAAAAAAAAAAAAA
>NW_016160051.1:17801-21067 GCF_001687245.7 Rhagoletis zephyria | reverse complement strand
AAAAAAAAAAAAGAGGGAGCCATTTAAAATAGCGATTCAAGCACAAATGAACTCTGTGATGGGAAACAAAAAAAAATATATATAAAAAATTCCAGTCAAATATTGTGTTTGAAAAGAAATTATACATACTGGATTTTGACCCATTTCGATTAAAGGATTCCGTGCACCTTATGAAACTTACGTTTTATGAAACGTACGTTTTATTTCAAGTCCTGTATTTACATATTACACGTTTTTGTTGTAAAAATGTATTTTTTTTTAGATCTTGAATGCTTACTATTTATTTTGTGAAACGTATAAAATTAAAAATTACACCAGCGAGTATTGTGGCTTATTTAAATTTTCGTAGTGTCAGCTATTAATGCTAATAGTTTTATTATTTTTATAATTTTCTGGAATCATGGGAAAGATATATTTTTTTACAATAATTCAATGTAGAGTTGGTGTACCACAATAACCGATGTTAATGACACTTCTTTTTTAAACCTATAATAACCGTTCAAAAATTTGATTCAGCTTGTTCCTCATTTCTAAATTTTCTAAATTGGAATAAAAATAAATAAAAGTATATAGCAAATGACTAACTGGCCATCTAGTTAAGGTGCAGGAATGATATTTTCAGAGATAGTAGTCGAAAGTTCTAGCTTTTGTTTCTTTGTTAGAGCTTCTAAAATATTAAAAAAAACGCGATTTTTGACACTTTGACCTGGTTTTTTTAAGAATCTGGACCTGCTTACGGATTCGTAATCAGCATAAAAAAGTCTATCAAAACCAGCTGTAACATTTGCNCAGTTGGTGTACCACAATAACCGATGTTAATGACACTTCTTTTTTAAACCTATAATAACCGTTCAAAAATTTGATTCAGCTTGTTCCTCATTTTTTCTAAATCGGAATAAAAATATATAAAAGTATATAACAAATGACTAACTGACCATCAAGTTAAGGTGCAGGAATGATATTTTCAGAGATAGTAGACGAAAGTTCTAGCTTTTGTTTCTTTGTTAGAGCTTCTAAAATATTAAAAAAACGCGATTTTTGACACTTTGACCTGGTTTTTTTAAGAATCTGGACATGCTTACAGATTCGTAATCAGCATAAAAAAGTCTATCAAAACCAGCTGTAACATTTGCCGCACAAAAATTTTTTCTCTTTCTGTTGGGCTGTGTTATCCATTAAAATTGAGAAAATATTCAGATTTCTGATTTTTCTAAAGAAAGTTTTCCTTATGTTATATGGTTAGATTTTTGCAAATCATTCAATGCTTATCATCATGCATGTACAGGCATAGGCAGAGAACGAGCACACAATGGGCTAGCTTTTCTCAATTTACACGAATTTTTTATTAACTAGATTTATAATTTAAACTTAATACTTCTTAAAATAGGATATTTCTCGCNGGTCCAAAATACCCTTCGCTCCCCTATATGGTTAGATTTTTGCAAATCATTCAATGCTTATTATCATGCATGTACAGGCATAGGCAGAGAACGAGCACACAATGGGCTAGCTTTTCTCAATTTACACGAATTTTTTATTAACTAGATTTATAATTTAAACTTAATACTTCTTAAAATAGGATATTTCTCGCCTGCACATTGGCCCCGAAAATCATCCAAGGACAAATCGAACAAAGCTACGCCACCCAAACCCTTTGCATACACATAAGCTGCTTTGATGGCTGCCGTACTGGGTTCCTCATACCCCACCCACAAACCATAGAGTCCATCCACATCGGCCGATCGATAAGCATAGCTTCCGTAACGTTGTCGCGGATCGCCCACTTTACGCAGGGCGGCATCCTCACCATCCAACTCTTTGTCACGTTGCAATGTCTCACAAATTTCTGGCCAGCTCATCAAACCAGGAATATTAATTTGTTTACCAGCGGGGCCTGGCCCTTCTGTGTGCTCAATCGGCGGGTAGCCCGTAATACCAGAGTCGCGCGTCATCACCCACGAACGCCCGTACGCCGGTACACCAACATTAATTTTATTGCTGGGAGCTGAATTATTGAGCCAGTACTGTACTTGGTAGTCGATATTATGGGTAGGGTCGCGTTCGAACATTTCGTAAATAGGAGCGGTGTGATCCGCCACCTTCGGATCCCGCTCGGGTGTTTGAAAGTCATAGCTACCCAGATTGACGAAGTCGACCATAGGTACCACTCTGGGTATATCGATGAAAACTGCATAAACCACAGATGTACTTAAGTGTATTCAAATACATATACCAAGAATAGTTACTTACGATCAGCATCCACATGAGGTAGCATTGTTAGTGTCAACATAAGGCCATCATTGCGGAAAGCATCTTTCAATTCATGTACCAGTGTTGCGAATTGCCCTTTGTGCTCTTCGGCCTTCTCATCAACGACTTTCCTGCCTGTGAACCAACCCTTAAATGTTTTCCAAGCTTTCTTAAATCTGTTTTCCACCACTATGGGATGGTTTTTAGGAAACTGCCAAGCCAAATCGAGACCATCGAAGTCGTAAGCTTTCAACACCGCCAAAGCGCTATTGACAAATGTGTTTCGATGGGCCTGATTTTCAAGCAGACTGATATATGGATTATCAACTATTTCGTCAAAATGGTCACGATCACCGCCGACAGATAGGAATATCAACAGCTGTGGATATTTACGGCGCAAGTTGGTGATTGCATGATAGTGATTCCGTGCCACATCTAGTTCTTTATTAAGGGGACGCAATTGATAGCTTTCCGGATCGATACCAGCATATCCGTAAATAAGATATTGACAAAACTGCAAAGCTGGTTCTAAATCCTGCAGAGACAGCTGAGCCGGTCCTGCAAATCTCGAAAGAAACGCAATGGATTAGATCTCAGCAATGTGTAAAATTTAGTTTTAACAAAATCTTTTATTTTTTGATATTTGGAGCCTAATAACAATTTCAACAGGTTTCCTGTCCAATGAATCACATGTGATTCATGGAAATAGTTTTGTTCCTTGTCCCACAAGTCTATGAATCATATATGAGCAAAATCAATGCTGACTTCAGATACAAATTTCTAGGTATTTAGCAAAAAAAAATCGCAGTTGGAATTGCATTTGCAAATTTTATGCTTGCTGCCATGCTTGCATATGCACAAGATCCTGAATATCCCTATAGTGTTTTTGTATGGAAACATACAACTAAATTGTTTTCCTTACATAAGGACATATAGTCACTAGACACGAATAAAGGCTCGCTAGTGTTTCGACGGCGAAAAAAGACGAGTAAGAAAAATTTTACGAAAAAAGGCGC
>NW_016160051.1:0-12122 GCF_001687245.7 Rhagoletis zephyria | reverse complement strand
TTAGGACAAACTTCGGGGAACCTATGTTAAGAGTCTTTCTTCGCTTAAATTTTTAATGCGCCTTTTTTCGCGGTCCACTTTTGAGCTCGCGGCTTTATTTGTGGTTAGTGACGATCTTATATCTCTGCTCTTTGCATATTTCTATATGCAAATAATATCAAATCAGATAAAGAATCCAGAAAAAATCGGGGGACGTATACCATTAAAAAATATGTATTGTATGAGGACAGGGAACCTGTTAATCATGAAATGTATTTTTTTTTATTTATTTATTTAATATTAGATTGATTAGTGCATTAAGATGTAATCTTTACTTGCACAATGATACAAACATTGCAAAAATAAAATAAAAAGTACAGATAATAATTATTATTACAATATAGATTAAGGTAATGTATTTATATGTTGAATTACAAATCATATATTCTAAAATAAAACAAAGGTAAGCTTATAACCACTATTCTTGATCACGCTTGGAAGAAAAAAAGTTAAATATGAGTTTTTTGAAGTTGCCTATGTGCAACGCGTTCTTCAAGGACAGTGGAAGGGAGTTCCAGAGCCTTACCGCATTAATAAAAAACAGTCTTGAAGTGCATAAATAGATAAATCTCGGAAGGATAAGATCTGACGAACGTGTACTCTTGGAGAACTTAAGTTTATTGTACAGATATTCCGGGCTCTTCGTGATAAATAATTTGAACATAAAAATGCAATTACGCGCGTTCAGAAAATTTTGTAAATCACAGCCAAGTATAGAATTATGCATATGTGAGAGATGATCGTATTTCTTTAAACCAAGTACATACCTTGTGGCAGAGTTAATTGCGATATTCAATTTTTGAGTGAATGAGAGTCTAATTTGCCGTAGACGATTTCAAAGTACGTGATATAAGGAACAATTAAACATGTAATTAACTTTTTCTTAGTGGCTACCGGTACATAAGGTGAAGTTACTCTAAGACATCGTAGAGTAAAAAATATTTTATTCACAACTTCATTAACATGATCATCACACGCAAATCTAGAGTTAATAACGAAACCCAAATTCCTGGCTTTGTCAACTAATTTAAGCTGGTTGGCACAAATAAAAAAATGTGGTAATATCTGATGCCAAAAATGTATCTTTAGCGACAGGTATTACATAAGATTTTTGAGCATTGAGGCAAAATAAATTAGCTTACGTCCTCATTAAGTTGTAGAAAAATATCCTGAATCGATCCAATTTTATTAGAAACATACAGCTGCACATCATCGGCATAGGCGTGTAAGCGCGCATGAGTTCAGGTGCTGAAAATGACATTTATGAAAATGCTAAACAAAAGGGGCCCCAATATTGATCCCTGAGTATATATGCACGAGGTCAGAACAATTATTGACGATTTTCACCTTTTGAAACCTTAGCTCTCTATGAGTTTTACTGCAGTTTTGCTGAAGGTGAAATACTTAGCTAGTTTTTCACACAATAAATTGTGGTTTACAGAATCAAAAGCCTTAGAAAAATCAAGCAGACAGTGTTAAATGGCCTTGATCGAATGGCTGACGTATATCGTCTAAGACTTCAACAACAGCAGTAGAACAGGAGTGACCAGCTCTGAAACCACTCTGCAGAGGGTTAAAAGGAGTTTATTATTTTTATGAATGAAGTCAGATATTTGCTGCGGTAAAAGCATCTCAAACACCTTAGAAAGTCCTGTTAATATACTTATAGGCCTGAATTTACAAATCAGAGAGGCACCAGACAAACTAGATTGGAAGCTCATCATTCCCTACAGCATTAGATATAATACTGCATACACATCTGGCCACTTCCTCCTCGCAAACGGAACTAAATTGAAATCTCGAGAGAGAGTGTTGGTCAGAAGACGAAGAAGTGGTCTTTGTTACAGACGTGTAATTAGTCAAGGAACTACTTGAAGCAAAAGAATTATTGAGTTCATTGGGATCAAGTGAGCATTGGTTTCACCAATCCATTTTAATTTGTTTTTAATTTTGATTTAAGTGACCTATGCTCTTCACTTAAATAAAAATTAAGTCTGGATAACTAAACTCAGAGGTGTTACACGTTTAATCACCTGATCATTGTGTATCTGCTGCTTACTTGTATACCAGCCCTGCTTTTACAACACAGCGTGCCAAAGCTTTCAAAAGCTCTCAGTACAAATGAAAGCTTTCGCTGGCCTAGTCTGTTTACAACCACTTTTTGCTCACTTAAATAAATAGCTTAATGAAACTGAAAGTAATTTAAATGAGAATTAAATAAAAAATTAAATTAAAGTTAATTTCCACTTAAACGAATCTGGTGGAACTGGCTGTTAGAGATATTTTCAGGTGTACATGGCGTATGAGTAACATTCTTTCCTGCTCATTTTTCCTGCGCAATTTCATATGACCACTTATTACTTCTTTATTTATCCATCAATTTTCTTCATTATCAACTAGATTTTTTTGTAACAGAACCAGCTTTAACACAGCTTTGAATGTACTAAACGTGAGATCGAAGTGATTTGATACAAGTGGCGCCCAATTTAAATATGGAACGTTTGAAAATTTTATATTATCAGGAATAAGGACTTATTCCTTGCTTTAATCACTTTTTTAAAGATAGGCAAAGGCAGATATCTCAAAAAAGGCAAATAAAAGCAACATCAAATGTGTGTATACGGAATCAGTGAAAACTAAATCGTGGACATTCTTAATCGAATATGCTCTATCTCTTTAGCAACAAAAAAGGCAATTTCCATAAAATCCAAACCAAGTAAAAAATGGTGGCTTGGTGAAAGTGTTAGTGAATTGCAGTGCACCTAAAGTTTATATTCCAAGAGGCCATTTCATCTCTGGCATTTAGCCACATATACTCTTATTCGATAACTGCACCCTTGGATAGACAATCCTTTAACCTGTTAGAAAAATCTTTTTTTCTCTTTTTGGCACACAAACTTACTCGCGAAAATAATAATAGTGTAAGTACTACAATTGTTTACAAATAGTGAATGGTGCACTTGCACTAATATTAAGCAAATCCCAAAGAGATTTTGTAATACATATTAAAATAACGTAAAGTATTTTACTTCATTATATCGAGCCCTAACCGCCAAAATAACGTAAGTGACATTTTTTCAAAATTTTCTTTTTGATGCAGAAATATTCCTAGAGCATCTGTCGCTTACGTTATTTTGGCGGTTAGGGCTCAATATTGCTGATAACCAGGGAACGGATTTTATGGANTTTACAGGCAGCTTCAAATGTGAATAATAAAATAGTGAATATGCAAACAAAGTTTGAAATGAAATAGTTATCGTATCTATTTTATTCACTATTATATTTCTTTAAATTTTATTAATTCATTAATTAATTTTTAAACGAAAATCAAATAAAAAATTTTAATTTTTACAATGCGTTTTTTCCTCAGTGTAGAATAAAAAATTAACCCGGTTTTCGGAATCAGCGAGCAATTCTATATAGGAATTGGATAGTGGCGTCCGTTGAACATTTTTCCTGTTAACCAGTGTTATTTTTCAGTTTTTGTCTTTTTTGTGCCTTCTTTTGCTTTTTTTTTACTATTTCTAGGGCCTTTTCCTGCCCGTTTCGCTATTTTATTTTGCCTTTTCCAGCCTATTTCGTTATATTATTTTTTATAGGTTTTTAGGTTCTAAAAATCCGTTCCTTGGTCATCACTGTTAACAATTTTTGTATGTGCGAACGCAATGACTACGCTCAGTCAAAAACGGAATATTGGGTATTTCTGTAGTTGCTTCGACCTCTAGCAATAGTAAATCGTCCTTATTAGTGTCACCAAATATATTAAAAGGTGCATATTGCAGCGAACTCCTGAACCGCAGGTCTAGACGAGATGTTAATTTGGCCTAAGCACAGCAAAAAATGTCCAGGGTGTAAGGCAAAAAGTGTTTTGTTTCTGATTTTGAAACAACAAATCTTACACTATTTTAAGTTCCTTCGAAATTCCATTGCGAGCCAATAAAGCAGTAACTAGTAATAAAAGCAAAATATTTATTTTCGTTTTATATTACTCTTTAATGTTCTGGCGAAGAAATAAATCATCCTTTTTTGCCCAATCATTTAAAACGCCACAATATAACCATTGTTAGTGCTAATGTCATTGTTTTTATGTTTGGGAGTTGAACTGGCTTTGACACTGCATTTACAAATACAATTTGAGAATTATGTAGTAGATGCACCAAACAGTTAAAGATAAGATTCATGATGAACCTACTCTGCTGAGTGGCAATTTATGTACTATGCTTGTTCTTATACTTATAAATGCATATGTATGTATGTATGCATGTCTTACCTTCTCTAATATGGCTCGACGAGTCATAATAGCAAATCATTTTGGCCGATTGTGTCGATACCAAGAACAAAAGTATTATAAAATATATAACGTTAAACATTTTGTTCCTAATACAATGATCTGCACAATTCAGACTTAAAACGCAAACTAAAATCATTTTCAAGAAAACCAAATAACATAATTAAATGAAATGAAATTATCAATACATTATTCTGATAAGCTAACGTGTACATACATATCTATGTATAGTGAGCGGTCAAAAGTGCTCAATATTAAACATTATTTTAATACGTGTACTCAGTGCCGACTCAAAGTACTCAGTATTAAGATCCGTATGTAAACACTTATGTATACCCAAAGTGCACAGTACTATACGTGCATACTTACATACATTAGAACGATTCCGTTGCCCAGCAAGGATTATAAACAGTGTTGCCGCGCCGTCCCAAGAAAATGTATCACCGACCAAGCCAAAAATGTATCCAAATGTATCCAATTTTCTTTTTTTACGTATCCATCTCATAATTTGTAAGAAAACCAAACATTTTGAAGAAAAATACATAATTTAACCCATCCTAAGGACTTGGAATACGTGTATATATATTTTTATATTTCATAAAATCAAACATTTGTAATTTCAATTTATAAATTACATCTTTTATACATAAGTATTTTGCAAAGTAAGTATAAAAAATAGTAATTAATATGTTACATTTGTACCTGCACACTATGAAAAGTGTGTATAAAACTACTACTGAAAAATATCTATTTTTCAACAGGAATCTGTATAAATATACATACGTATAAGATGTTCAGGATTCGATTTTGAACTTGAGATCTTTAAAATATACACATGAAATGTTTAAAGTTGCAAAAATTTTTAAACTAAAAATACATTTCCTACAAATAATAAACATTAGGGGCTTACATTTACTCTATTTTAAACATTTTATGTGTTATTTTGCGCTCTGCGACAAATCTTCATATGTTCATTGCTTCATTCACAAAAAATAAAATGCTCTAATTTCACGCTTAAGTAGCCATTTTTATAACATTTAGAAAACGTCATTAATGAAAATCTAATTTTGAACGAAAAAAACTTTATAGAAAATAGAAAATTTTGGCCTATTTAAAAAAGTATCCACATTTATACTGATAGGAAAAAATAAGTATCCCGCAAAAATTCGTCTAAAAATGTATCCAATTGGATCTATTTAGATCCAAACGGCATCCCTGATTATAAACAGAGGTGAGAACTACCACAAACAAGCGTTAGCTAAAAGTGAGAATGTGTTAGTGTCCCGCGATGAGAACGCGACAGCATGCAAAATGAATTAGGGACACTAACACATTCTCACTTTTAGCTAACGCTTGTTTGTGGTAGTGCCCACCTCTGCTGATTATAAACGTAAAATAGGGGGCATTCCAAGATGTCAAAATACAAAGCATCAGTCTCTTTTATTTCAAAACCGCACTAGAAGAAAAAGTCTAACTTGCGAAACCTAGTTGAAAACTAGCCTCTAACCATGGTTGCGCAAATGTAGGGATGGCAGCGATTAATCATTTTATTAAATTAATCGATTATTTTTGTGAAATTTACGATTAAATGCATCGTAGTTTTGTGTTCCATTAATCGATTATAAATCGCTTAATTGTTAAATAATCGTAAAAATATTTTCGAAAAATATGAATTCTGTAGTTGTCTAAAATTACAAACAGCCGCAAGAATTGCTCAAGTTCAGAGCATACAATGGTGTAAATCAGGGTTGTTGTTTTGGAATTTTCCTACCAAAATTGTTAGGTTTTTTTTCGTTGTTAGGATGGTAGGACGCTTAAAATTTTGGTATGCTTCTTTGTTTAAAAAACAGAAAGCATCTCTGGAGTGTTGTAATGTATCACTTTGTCAGCACTGTGAAAAGGCCTGCCAAATTTTGGCAATACCAATGTTACCCTCATGCATTTAAAACCTCGTTGCTTACTAGTATAGGCAGAATTTTACCAATTACCTTCGGCAATTCTCTGAACTGTGCATTCGTATAAAAAGTCTTATCCACTAGGTATCTAAATATTTAGTGATTGAATTGATGGGTGTACATGCAGGTTTTTAAATTAGATGTTTTTCTTTGAAATGCAGTTGCGGATCGATAATAGTTTCAACAATGTAAAGGTTGTTAAACTATTTTAAATGTCACTAGAAGAGCGATTCAAAAATAAAAACCACTTATTGTTAGTCATATTCCGCATAGTAACCGCAACTCGAACAATGTCAAACCCGCAGTTCGCAGATTTTGTCCCAAGCCCGGAGGCTCCTAGACCCGGACATTTGGCAAGCCTACGTATGCAAATCAGCAATAAAAAAATTTATGACGGGATTTTATTTGCCGCTACGATTTTTCACGTCATTTACTCCAAAGGCTTTATTAGAACTATAAACTGCGAGTTGTTTGCCTCTTTTTCGGTTTACACAATTTATTCGTAATTTTGAGATTTAGAAGTCAAATGGACCTCAGACTCGGATTAAGTGGGTCGAAATACATGCCGGTAGGTGGGTCTGGTTAAAAGCACACACCACTTTTGTTTGTTTTGCTAGATATAAAAAATCTGTTTAAAAATGCGCCTATAAATCGAGTATATTTTTGTTTATTTTTAAAATTTGTTGGTAAATTTACACGATGAATATGTATTTTTCTCGTTTACATATTTTCGTGTGTAAAAATCCCTTTTGTTTGCGGCTTTACCCAATTTTACGGGTGAAATCAAACAGCAGATGTGTGTTTTGTAGCTTGTACACACTTTCGTAGTAAATTTACACACACCACAACAGCTATATTACACTCTAAAAAGTTCGAAATTTGAACAAACGATTCGTTGAATAATCGAGCATGTAATTTCGCGAATAATAAGGTAGGAAATCAGTAACCTACCTATTAACTAGGAAATTTACACAATTTTTGTTTGGAGTGTAGCTATTATTCTGATCTTTTTGTTTGCTAGATATCTTATTTTAAGTATAAAAACCAGAAAAAATAAATGTATTTAATGCTGACAAACGCCCCTTTCTTGAATAAATGAAATTAGAGGAAAGAAGCCATTTTCGTAGGTTTTTGAACCAGCTCTTGGTTGGAAAGAAAGTTTTTCAGTGGTAACTCTGGTGTAAATCAGTACCGGCCATAAAATAAATGAGAGGAAAGAAGCCATTTTGGTAGGTTTTTGAACCAGCTCTTGGTAGGAAAGAAAGATTTTCAGTGGTAACCCTGGTGTAAATCAGTGCCGGCCACACTAACACTAAAGGCCGGTTACTCAGTGTCTGGTTAACATTAATCTGCGGTTAAACGTCGTTGTCGACGTTTTCGACTCCATACATACAACAGGGAGTCGGTAACGTCGATAACGATGTTTAACCTGTAGTTAGTGTTAACCAGACTTTGAGTAACCGGCCCCAAGTGCCGGTTGTTCAATGTCTGGTTACCACTACTTGTCGGTTAAACATCAGTATCGANAGGTTTTTGAACCAGCTCTTGGTAGGAAAGAAAGATTTTCAGTGGTAACCCTGGTGTAAATCAGTGCCGGCCACACTAACACTAAAGGCCGGTTACTCAGTGTCTGGTTAACATTAATCTGCGGTTAAACGTCGTTGTCGACGTTTTCGACTCCATACATACAACAGGGAGTCGGTAACGTCGATAACGATGTTTAACCTGTAGTTAGTGTTAACCAGACTTTGAGTAACCGGCCCCAAGTGCCGGTTGTTCAATGTCTGGTTACCACTACTTGTCGGTTAAACATCAGTATCGACATTTTCGACATCAAGCATATAACATGTGATTGATAAAGCATTTGTTGAATTTAAACGGAGCTTCGATCTCCGATATGTGCTAATCAGACATTGAACAGCCGGCCCCTAATGCCTAGAGGAAATCCAGCATAAGTGTGGCAACGTTACACACACAAGCTGCACGAAGTTTTACATTTGAATGTTCAAATATTAGGGGTATTCTCGATCTGTTGCATACTGCCTAGCATGGTGCATAGATATCATGATTGAATAATTTTGTGGTTATTTGAACACATGATTGGATAATTTTTTTTTGTTGTTTGAACACATGAAACAACAACAAAAGTATCCAATTATGCTATTTATGCTATCTATGCACCATGCCAGATAGTATACAACGGATCGAGAATACTCATACTTTAAAAGCTATTCATGAATCGTTTGGCAGGAAACGGCATATCCCTCGTTTTGCACACACACTTAATTTGGTTTTGGAGAACTCCCTGACCATTCCTGAAGCATATGCAATTATTGAAAAATGTAAAGTAATCGTTAAGTGGCTTAAAAAAGTGTTAAAGCAAATGACACTCTTCGCAGAATGCAAGCTTCAGCAGGTGTAACGGAAGGAAAACGCTCAAACCAATATGAAACCTAAAAACAAGGTGGAATTGTACGTATTATATGCTTGAACGGTCATAAAACAAATATTGCTAGACAACTTCAATGGAAATGGAAAAAGATATTATAATAGAAATATTAAGTATTTATAGGCAATATCAGTAATTGTACTGTAGCGAAAAACGCAAACCTTTAAACCAAATAATTCTGCTAGTGCACTGCGGCCCTCATAAATCTCTTGTAAACAAACTAAAGCGAAATGATGATGGTTTGGGCCACCCACAAGATTAAATCTGTTTTTAGTTATATTGTTGAGTCCTAGAACTAAAGCAGAATATCATCTGCGCTTGGGAGGAAATGAAAACTGTTTACCCAAACCTTTACGGACGTTTGAAAAAATACTGTCATTTAGTTGGTACTTCGGTGCCTGCTGCGCGCCTTTTTTCAAAAAATTGGAAAATTACCAAGCGCAATAATATTTAAACTTGTATATGTATTTGAAACTGAATCGCAATGTTTAATTTGTCGGTGTTATGTGATTTATGCAACAATTGCTAAAATACCAGTTTGGTCTTATTTTTTTACGTATGTTGTTTTTAATGAATATACATTTTTGGGATTTCAGTAAACTAAGACTGAGTATTTCATGTTAAAGTAAAACGACGCTAACTTAAATTTTTTTAGCAATTTATTAATTTCATTAGACCCACAAACTCGTTATCCGCTATTATTCGATAAAGTTTGTATCTCAGTTTATTTGCCACTATTCTTAGACTTTAAACAACACAATTTGAGCTGTTCGAAAGTGCAGATTTTGATGAAATTTTCTTTTTTTAGGCGTTTGCATTTTATCTCGACCGAGACAAATTCTTGTAATTTTCGCAAGAAATATTGAACTTATAACGGAGTTTTGTTGATCCAACTTGACTTTTTTATCGATATTTTCCAAGCCCATAATTAAGCCCATATACATATATTTATTTTTAAGTCCATTTCTGTCAGTTTATAATTCCTTGTTATAGGGCAATTCTAAATATCAATTTTGGGCCTTTTCGCCTTTGTAGTTGGTTAAATATTTTAGTTTTTGCCTTTTTAAAAATATCAGTTATATAAATAATAGGGTTGCGTGACAGTAACTCTAAATGACAAATTTTTGGTAAAAAGCTTCACCTATCTTATAATGTACCTTGTGCAAAATTTCATTAATCTATCTTCAACAGTTTTCGAATTACCGAGTTAAAAGCATCTAGCTAGGTAAAATCTTACACTGTGCGCTGTAGCCGAGTGGTAAAACGCACAGTGCTTTGTCCCATAGGCAAAATTAAAATAAAATAAAGTGTGTTGGTGCTTAGAATATTTAAGTAATATACATTTTTGTAAAGCTAACATTGTACCTTTAATAAATTTGTAAGTTTAATTTACTAACTCTTCTTTGTGTTAATAGTAGAGGGCGCTAAAGTCAGAAAATTTTTGAGGTAAAACTGTTGTACTTTTACTATGTTACAAAAAATATTAGCAAAAATTAAATTTTTAGTGTATTAGTTTGAATGTTATTAGTTTTGTTTACTGCTATACGTACAAAAAAACAGAAATAATTTTTAATAAATGTTTTTTATGGAAAAGTTGGTTGTGCTATCGAAAACTTTTGAGATGCCTTTTTTTTTGGAATTCCCAAAATTGCTAAGGTTTGGTAGAGTGAAATAAACAAATTTTAAGAACGCTTAATTTTTTATTTACTGTTTTGGTTCGTTTGAAGTGCCTTACAAGAATCTGTGAAGAAGGTTTAGATTTTCCTGCCGGAACTGTAAAGTTGTATGCATTTTTTAAACCATATTTCTTAAGTTTAAGAAAAAGTTACAAAGAGGATTGCTAAAATTGAAAAAATAAAGCTATCCATTTTTTTTTTAATCTAACAAATATTAACCTAGTTTTAATGTAGAGTGTAATTCATAGCGACAAACAATAACAAAAACGCTGGAAGTATTAATAGTTTTTTTTGCGGAAACCCTACATTCTTACAAATTTTTCCAGACTTAAAGTAGGCGAATTTTTTCTTTTTCATAAAGATACTTCGTTCAGAGACCTAATAAATATTAGAAAAAAATTTAAATTTTCTGTCGGAAATTGGGAATTTAGTATTTTTAAAAACATAAATTTTTTAATTTTACAAAGACAAAAAATATTAACTAATATATAAAAATATCGTGTCACCAAACAAAAGAAAATTCAAGACGAAACTACGAGAATTGATAGATGTCTTGGTGCTAATTTTGGCATAATTTTAAGACTTTTATCCTGCGGAATCCCGGTTAATGTTAGAACATTTAAGTAGCTCCTAAATATTACTAGAAACTCATATTTAATTCACTATGGCAGTATTACGTGCCAAGTACGGTTTATAAGGTTCTACACTGAGCAAAAAATCAACCCAAAATTTGCTAATATTACCAAATTCAAACTTGAAATGACTTGATTTTTGGTTAATATTAACAATGCCTTGGTTGATGTTTTCAACAATTATTTGGTAATATTAACCACCCTTTTGTTTACATTAACCAAACGTTTGGTGGCCTTTTTTTTCGTTTGAATACGTTTATACTCTGCACTTCACAGGTGCTTTTTCATAATTCCTAGATATAAAACAAACATTTTTATAATCATATCAACGCGTTATTTTGACGGGATTAGCAAGTAACAGCAAGCATCTCTACACACTCTGCTACAGCCGCTTTATAAATTTGTCTTTAAATGTTCAACTTGAGTCAATTTTATTTGTCGTTTAATTTGATTCCGCACTTCACAGATGCGATAGTGATAAAGAAAAACCAAAAACACAAAAAAATATAAATTATGTAAAGCGCTGACGGCATTCGTACTGCTGGAAGTCAACATATAACAGCAAGCACCTCTACACGTTCAGCCACTGCCTTACATACGAAATTGTTTTCAAATGTTCAACTTGTATCACATTTCTTACAATCGGTGTATTAACTATGAAAAAATCAAACCATAAGTTGGTTGAAAAAACCATTGTGCTTTTGGCTCAGTGTAGCAGTTACGTGGGTGTGATGTTTTGGAACACTTCAACTTGTCAATAGGTAATAAGAATTTAAAAAACGTTTTAAGAATTTTATTATTTATTATTACTTTATTCTATTGTGTTTGTCCGAAGAAGCCTTTGTTATTAACAGGGCCGAAGAAAATAAGCACGAAAAAGTCAAGTTTAAGCTCTTAGATAAGCACTTAAACATTGATAAATATGATCGCAACAAAAACTAAGTACAGTTTAATGTTTTTTTCTTTATTCTGTTCAAGAATTGGAATATTTCATAATATAACTTTTGCTTGGTGTTCTCAAATAATGGAGGTCTGCGCTGGTCGTTTTAATTTTTTAAATATTCGTTATTCTCCATTTGAGAT
>NW_016160050.1:71027-71570 GCF_001687245.7 Rhagoletis zephyria | reverse complement strand
TGTTCGTTATCTCTAGCCAAATTCTCCTGCAGTTGTGTAATCTTTGCATGCTGGACTTCCAGCAACTGTGACACGTGTGTCTTCTGTGCCTGTAGCTGCAACGANATCCTGTCTATCCTTGATTTGTTCGTTATCTCTAGCCAAATTCTCCTGCAGTTGTGTAATCTTTGCATGCTGGACTTCCAGCAACTGTGACACGTGTGTCTTCTGTGCCTGTAGCTGCAACGAAATATCTAACAACTGTGTTTGCATCTGTGAGGAAACGTCTGACGACAACTGCGACCTCTGTTCCTGTATCATCTGTGACATGGCAGCCAATAACGTGTTCATGTCCATACCTGTGGATGAACAAGGAGCATTTTGCTGTTCTTCAAGCTTCCCGGATGTCTGCTGCACATCCTTCGACGAACAAGCAGCCTCATCCTTTTGTTCGTCCTTTGCGGATGCATCGTCGGATTTACCCTGGAAGTCGTATTTGTCCACGTCGATGCCTTCAGCTTCCATAGCCTCCCGCAAACGGGATAATAATTCCACTTTTCTTCC
>NW_016160050.1:42439-66189 GCF_001687245.7 Rhagoletis zephyria | reverse complement strand
TGATTATCATTTAGGTTATTTAAAACTAGAGATGCCACGTTGTCAGCATGAGCTTTGTACAACTCAAATGAACTATCAGGCGGTATATAGGAAGCGAGTAGGTAAATGGAATCTTGCGCGGAGTGACAACTTATACAAACACAAATTTGATCGAACAGAGAGTCATCATTGTTGAGTGGACACAGGAATGCACGGAGTTGACGCTTGATAGCAATTAGAACCCCACCACCACGAAGGCAACCCGTTTTTGCAGCATCTCTGTCTTTACGAAATACATTAAAAAGATTCGAGTCGAAGAACTCACTGTCGAAAAAACTTGCATTCAACCACGTCTCAACAAAAACAAAGATGTCGTAATCCATTTGCGCACTAAAAGAATGCACAATATCAGCCTTGGTTCGCATGCCGTTTGCCGTGTAAGTTTTAAAAGTACATGGCTAGGAGGGTCCAAGGTCGCTACTATGTCCGAGGTGGCTGTTGTTAATCCTTTAGAAAAAACTGAAAAGGCTTGACCGAGACATTTGTAGGCCAAATTTCCGAGCTCAGCAACTTCGCGTAGGAGGATTCCGGAACTCCCAACTTAAAATTAACTCTCTTAATAGTTGATACTGGGACATTTTTCTTAACCAGTTTGAAGCAGGATAACAAATTTTTATCTAAACCAGTTTGCTTGAAAACATAATCTTTAATGTTATCCTCAGATACGGAAGGCGAGAAAGAACCTAAATGCAACCATTTATGCCGGACCGCAACGTCCAAATCATTACATGCATTTGTACCGAAAACACGCACTTGTTTTTTGTTCCTTTTCTTCGTAGCCGTCGACTACTGTACATTATTAATAATGTATTTTCATTAGTAATGTGCGAGTTTATGTTTTCATCCTAAAATGGCATTGCTGGAGAAACAAAAATAGCAGTATTCTAGAAATGAACACAATTTTCGAAGAAGTTTCTGTTAAACTTCAGGAGCGAAGTGAGTCAAATTATATTCCACTCGCGGGTCAGTAGATTTTGTCAAGATTGAAGAAAGAAGGGAAAGAACAAATCTGTGATGATTTCATTGCAAGAGTTGGAATAGTATATCATGAAATTTTGGAATACATGAAACGCTGGGTTGAGAGTTTTTCGGAATTTAAAATTTTTCAATGGCTAGATTGCAAAAAAAATCATAATTTGCAGTACAAAAATATCGNCGAAATACAAAATTTTGACAATCAAACGCTCCTCACAGCTGATGAAACAACACCACCTTATATAAATTCGCCTTGCATGAAACGCTGGGTTGAGAGTTTTTCGGAATTTAAAATTTTTCAATGGCTAGATTGCAAAAAAAATCATAATTTGCAGTACAAAAATATCTAAGAAAGTGTTTGGTATTTGTTTCAAAAACAAGTTGATAACAATGACTCAAAACTGCATGATCAAGTTGTAAATTTTAAACGATTCTTTTCATCGAAAGTGTGCGAGGATGATTTCTTCTATAACATGTGTGCAAGCTCCCGGATATGCAATTTTTTGCCTCACATGGCGACATGGAATGTTACTCTGAACCAGGTTTGTTGCGAATATTCCCTTTCGCATTCGCAACCGCGGAGCTTCCGCATTAATTTTAACATTCGCATTCGCATTCGCAATAATCAATGCGGATCTTTTGCGAAGGCTAATATTGAAGGGAACGAAAGTAACAGTTATTTTCTTTACGATTTAAACTTTGCCAAATATTTTTTAATCCCAACTAAAAGTCCTTTCCGGACAATATACCGCTTATCCAAATTAAACAAGTTTGCTATCAAATGAAAGAGGACTTAAATCGCTTTAAAACTGAAATGTCTAAACAAGCAAAGTCACCTATTGAAAAATATTGCAATAAAAAATGATAATTAATTACCATAGAGCAAAACTTGGGTCAGGTATATTTTAGTATTAAATGATATAAAAAAAATATATTAATAGAGGTGGTAACCTTCGTTCTTTATTTCTATTTAAAAGCTATTTCAGTCCTCTTTCACAAGATACCAAATTTGTTTAATTTTGATAAGCTGTTTGTTTATTATCCAGAAAAAACTTTCGGAATAAAAAATATTAGGCCAAGTTTAACTGGTAAAAAAATAACTCTTATTTTCGGTCCCTGGAGTATTATGCAAGTGCAATGATAAAACGTATATCTGGCCAGTCACAGAAGAAAGGATCAAAAATTAATTACAAAACTAAAATCGAAAGACGCTGTTGACGTTACTGGTTCTCCACATTCAGAAACAACCAAAAGAATGAGAATGAAACAACGGTGTTTAAACAACGATCTTGCCATGATACTAGATTGTGAAGATGAAAGTCAGGAGGATACATGCGACACTTGCAGACCGATGCAATTCCCAAAAAAGAATTATTGCTCCACAATAATAAAAAAAATATATATATAACTGAAAGACTGGTGCAGCGTCAATCGAAAAGAATTTACAATTTTGTCAAGTTTCAAATTTTTCAAGTTTTTCGCAGCGTNTGCCATGATACTAGATTGTGAAGATGAAAGTCAGGAGGATACATGCGACACTTGCAGACCGATGCAATTCCCAAAAAAGAATTATTGCTCCACAATAATAAAAAAAATATATATATAACTGAAAGACTGGTGCAGCGTCAATCGAAAAGAATTTACAATTTTGTCAAGTTTCAAATTTTTCAAGTTTTTCGCAGCGTGCGAGTAGTTATTTAGTGGCGCAGGTTTGATTTACGACCCTTTAAAAACTTTTTATTGAATACAATGTGAATACAATGTTCCAATTTTTAAATTCAAATACCAACAAATATGATTAAAACTTACTAACCTTTCCATTTTTTATTTAACTAAATCACCTAATTTACTCACCTAAGTTATCTCTTAACAAGTAAAGAGGTCTAAGATCGGGCGGAGCCGAACATTAAATACCCGGCGCAAGTATTCAATATAGTTGTTTCACCTTTACGAAAACTACCGCTACATGGTAAGCAGTGGTGGTTTTACGTCTATTTCAAACATCTTTGATAGAACGTTCAGTTAGACATAGTCAGATAAACTTATATAGTTATATGTGGGCAGCATCACGCCCATTTTCCAAAATTCCATAATAATGTTACTTCTTTTCAAGGGATTGTTGTTAGTATCAATTTTGGGTAAAATTATCGTTATAAAAAGGTGGTCGTAATTTTAGTCAGATTTCAATGACTTTCAACGTTTTGCCTTTATGGGGCAACCACAATAATTGATCGAACGGTTACCGAGATACACATATGTTTTCTTCAGTGGGCGGGGTCACGCCCATTTTCCAACATTTTATTATAAGCGTACTTTTTGCTAAAGAATTATTGCAAACACCAATTTTGAATAAATTAGCTTCAGTATTTACTGATTTATAGAAGCTTTCGTCTTTCTCTAAATTACCGTTATGTGGTATGTAGGCGTGGTTATTATCTGATTTTTTAAATTTTCAGCCGTTCGGTATGTTTTGTGAAGGCCAACAACTGTGCCAAGCTTGGGAGAAATTGGTGGAGCGGTTGCCAAGATATACACATGTAATCATAAGTGGGCGTGCCTACGCGCATTTTCCAAAAATGTATAATATTCTTATTTTTTGTTTAAAAATTATTGTACATATCAATTTGAGTGCGTAAGCTTCAGTAGTTACTAAAATATCGCAGTTTTCGTATTTCTGAAAACTAACGTTATATGGGAGGTAGGCGTAGTTACCGTCCGATTTTGCCCATCCACCATCCATCCTACGCCCAAAAGAAGTACACATACCAAGTTTCGTTTAGATATCACAATTTGTACTCGAGTTATCGTGTGCACATACGGTTACTCTTTTCATTCTAATCATTTATGTATACATTTGTCTATATCTATCTCGATTCGTTTTGCCTGTTACAAAAAGCCGTTATGTGAACAAAGTTATAATACCCTTGCATACAAGTGCGCTCGCGTATAAAAATACTTGGCATCCGCCTTCCCATCCGCTTTCGCGGATGTTAGCGTTTAAACATCGGCATCCGCATTCGCATCGGCGGATGTCTAACATTCCACATTCGCAACATCCCTGCTCTGAACTACTCAAAATTGTTCAGTTTTTTTAACTCAATCCCATCTCATAATGCGAATTGTGAAAGGGTTTTTTCACTTATGTCTTCGCAACGGACGAAAGAGAGAAATCGATTATCTGTTGAAAATATGCGCCATATCGTCACAGTCAAGTTCAACTTTTCGGATTTAAGTTGTTCTCTTTTGAAAAAATACGTGATTCAGAAAAATACAATTTTAAGAATAATAAGCGCAAAGAAGTAAATGCTTAAATTATCATTCACAAATGTAAAATACAGTAAAAAATTTAAAATAATTATAATTCTAATTTCTTCCTTAATTGCATTTCTCTATTTTCATTACTCCTATGAATGTTTCTGCACATATTTTTTAATCTTTTTTCATGAGGTAATTCGTTGGAAATTTAAGTTAAGATCTAAATTTTAACGACATTTGGCAGGGGGAGTGGGGGGAGGGTTGTAGAAAACTTGCGTCCTGGATTTTCGTTAAGACAAATTGGTAACCCTACTTTTTATGAAAACTCATATTTTGATATAGGAAGTAGAGCTTATTAAAAATACTATATCGTTTCGATAAAGATTAAGCTAGTTTTTTTCTCGTTTATATTCAATGAAAGACAAATTTACTAAGTCCAAAAGAGACACCGAATATCTGCAAAAAAAAAGCCAAATACTACGAAGTTTTTTATTCCTTTACATCTAAAATTTCATAATAATATCAAATTAAACTTTTTTTTGCAATCTCATCCGAAGTTATTCCCCTTTCCTTTACACTTCGCCTCATTAAAAATTTTAATATAAAAATGGAATACATTTATGGCGGGTGCCATCAATAGCTTAAGTAAAGAAAAACTACACTACACGGTTTGTGTTCTAAAAAAAACGTCCGTTCTATTTGAATACTCTTAGCTAATGCCATTATACATCTCTATATACATATTTACAAGGAGCTGCTAACCTGCAGCGGTGATAATTTTCACACATCACTTTTTACACTTCTCTATGAAAAGATTTTGTGTTGAACTTTTAGTATTCTGGGGTGTTCACACTTTAGCGTAAAGGTGTGTTCACACTAGTCCCACAGTACTCCCCGTTCAGTGAGAACAATGGAACGAATATAAAATTCAATATGTATAAATGAAGTTATACAATGGTAATGCAACTTGCCTGAGCAAGTGTGGATCATGAATGAAATATTACAAACATATACTTAGAAGTAAACTTTGATGAGAACTTAAAATCTAAGACAGTTAAAATGAATGAGTATTATCTACTTGCTATGCAAATCTGAATTTTAGTTACATTAATTAATTAATGAAAATTGTGATGTTTATTTTTACATGAGATTACTAAAGAAATTGCGAACTGATTGAGCAGTAACATTACAAATTTAAACGATCCGGAAATCTGACTTGTGACGAGTCTGCCTCTGTTGTTGTAAATGCTTTCGTTGTTGAAGATATTTCTGGCACCTCTTTCGGGCCGAAAGGTTCCTCAGAAGTTTTAGAACTGGAAATTAGTATCGGAAGAGATGACTCTTCTAATGATTCGAAGGATTTATCAATTATGGTGTATGCAGCTTTCAAGCGATCAATTGATATTGTTTTTTTACTGCCGTTGATGATGAGGTCAAAACACTTATCATTTCTGTTGACGATTTCGTAGGGACCATTATAAGGTGGTGTCAACGACAGTCGAACAGAGTCATTTCTGACAAACGCGTGAGTACCTGCTTTTAATTCCGAATCGATGAACATTTTTTCTTTTGAATGGTTTGATGCTGGTGTAGGACGCAGTTGGGACATGTGCTCTCTCAAACTCTTGACAAAATCTGACTGGATGACTTGTTTCTCAGACTCAACGAAGAATTGGCCTGGTAGCGTGAGTGCAGTGCCTTTTCTGCCGGCGTGCATCGAAGATCCTCTTTGTATGTGGATCGAAGAGCAAGAAGAATAGTAGGTAAAACGTGGTACCAATCCTTTGTCTTACGGCACATAATGGCAACCTTCAAAGTGCGGTGCCATCTTTCAATCATCCCAATCGCTTGAGGATGGTATGCTGTTGTACGAATATTTTGTATGCCAAGCAATTTTGAGAACTCTCTGTATAGCGTCGACTCGAATTTCCTGCCTTGATCCGTTGAAATACGCAGTGGTACGCCGAAACGTGAAACCCAAAAAGATATTAGTTTTTCTGCGACATGTTCAGCAGTGATGTCAATTAAGGGTATTGCCTCTGGCCACCTAGTGTAACGATCAATTATGGTGAGTACATAACAAACGCCTCCCGAAGGTGTTAGTGGACCAACGATATCAACGTTTATGTGTTCGAAGCGGTGAAGTGAGGCATTCGCAAGATCTGCCTTGCAGCGATCAAATTCGGCAGTAGAATCAGTATTCCAATCAACTACCGTCAAGTCATTTTTCTTGTTGCCGGGAACAAGTGCTTGTAGAATCATTTGATTATCTACAGCGTGAGGAACGAAACGCCCCATAAAAGTTGATTGCAGCCAAAAATCGTTTTAGCTCATTAGCAGTTTTTGGTAGTGGATAGTCTTGAATTATCTTGACGCGTTCCGGTAGCGGTTCAATCCCTTTTGATGAGACAAGATGACCGAGAAAACGTAACTCGCATTTGCCTAATATACATTTGCGTATGTTGACTCGCAATTTGAATTTGCGCAGGCGCGTAAATACGGTGCGCATATGATGCAGATGTTCTTCAACGTCTCTTGATGCAATAATTATGTCATCAATGCACAGAAAACGAAGTTAAGATCTGCCAACGCCATTTGGATCTCTGAAAGGTTTTAGATGCATTCCTTAGACCGAAAGTCATGTACACGAATTCAAATAATCCTAATGGTGTGATGATGGCCGTCTTTGATGGAATCTGATGAAACGCTTTTTCTAAGTCGATTTTCGAAAAAACGTTGTTACCAGCCAGGATATGGGTAAAAACTCGGATGAACGGAATCGGAAAACGATCCGGTACTGTTTTACTGTTTAGGCGGCACTTGAGAAGATGTGATTTTGTTAATGTTGCACTTTAAATTGGTCTGGTTGTCGATTAGTTTGTTGTGTTTTACGTCCACCAGTAAATTATAATGTGAAAGAAAATCTACTCCAAGAATCGAAACCTTCACATCAGCAATTACATAAATCCACTCAAAATCTCAGCGCAGACCAAAATCAAGTTGAAGACATTTTTTGCCATACGTTTTGATTGTAGAACCATTAGCAGCAAACAAAGTTCTTGTTTCAGGACTACGAGTATCTTGCAAAAATGTCGGAAGAACTGAAACGTCAGCTCCAGTGTCGGTTAAATATTTTGTGGATGATTTGCGGCCTGAGATGCATAGACGGTTGATATTTACAATTTCGCCATCCGCCCGAAATCGCACTAGTCGTTTTTTGAGGTGGTGTTGAATGTACAGGGTGCGATGCAACGATTTTCCTTATCAGCAAATTTCCTGTGATACCAACATTTGCCTGGTTCTGCATTAGCTTCAGCTAAAGCACGAGAGCGTGAACGCGAACGAGAATGATTTGTATTTATTTTAAGCGATATGCTTTTAATTTGTTCACTTAGCTTTGCGAAAGTCTTTTCAATAATATTAATTCCTCCCTCCAGCGTACTTGGACTCGTGTCGCATGACGAAACAGCTGAAATGCGATTGGAAAAATCGGCAACTTCCATGATCTTGTCAACCATTCTAGCCAACCCGGTAAGATCTGCATCGCTCGTTGAAAGAATAGCGCTTACATTAGATGGTAAGCAGCATGACCATAGTGTGCGTAGAAAATCATCTGTGACTTTGTTGTCAGCCAATATCCTCATTTCGTTTAGTAATTCCGAAGGCTTCCTGTCTCCTAGCTCGACTTCTGCTAATAACTTGCTGGATTTCTTTTGCTGTGAATCCGCAGCCAGAATTGCTGCTTTTAACGCAGAGTATTTATCAGTCGCTGGTGGTGCTACTACCACATCACTTACCCGTGCAAGAATTTTGCCATCGATATTCCCAATGACATGGTTGAATTTAGTGTCATCAATCGTGATACCAGCAACGATGAATTGCGCCTCCCCCTGAGCGAACCATATTTCAGGATTCGCATTCCAAAAGGGTGGAAGTTTCGCTGATACTCTGATCAAATTCACGTTACCCACTTCTTTCTCGCCTTCGGTGCTCGGCATGGAGATTTGGTTTCAATGCGTGGATATTTTAGAAAAAGTTTCTACACTTCCACGTATCTACTGTTTATATACCGCAATAAGTTGTATGTGCTATGTAGTACGACTGTTCGTTTGGAGGACCGAATTTCACGTTAAAATGCTTTACGCGACGGTATTTTAGCACGAAAAGGTATTTCAAATGCACAGCGAATTCTTTTTTTCTAATGAGGGATCACCAATATGGCGGGTGCCATCAATAGCTTAAGTAAAGAAAAACTACACGGTTTGTGTTCTAGAAAAAAGGTCCGTTCTATTTGAATACTCTTAGATAATGCTATTTTACATCTCTATGTACATATTTACAAGGAGCTGCTAACCTGCAGCGGTGATACTTTTCACACATCACTTTTTACACTTCTCTATGAAAAGATTTTGTGTTGAACTTTTAGTATTATGGGGTGTTCACACTTTAGCGTAAAGGTGTGTTCACACTAGTCCCACACATTGAATATTTAGTACCAATCAAAATAGTGATTTTGTTATTTTAAAGCTGAAAGCGAGAATAATAAAAAATGAAAACGGAATTAAAAACGTTATTTCAATTTTCTAATATTAAATATCTACCTTTAAAGGGGATGAAGGAAAATACTATATATGAAATAAATAATATAGAACGATTGGAAACAAAGTATGGAGAGAGTATAAAATGTCAAGTGAATCAGGAATATAATATTTACTTACCAAGGAGATTTCAAATTATAACTAAGAATCAGATGGACTACTTTAATAGATGTCCTCATATTATAACGAAAGCTAAGAACATATATGGACGCCTAAACCTTAAAAATAAGAGCAAGGAAAATAATAGTTGTTATAATAGGTATGAGATTTCGATGATGATGATGATCATGACAAAAAAAAATAAAATTTAGTTTGAAGAAAATCACTTTTTTCTCTATATTTATTGAAGCAAAACAAAGTATTTAATATATATTTATACGTACCTTGATATATAAATTGTTTGGGACAAATTATATGATTGCTGGTGCGAACTCGCAACAAGGTTGAGAAACCACAGGAAGAAAGTAAGAAAACAATTGTATTAGTAATAATAAGAAATATGCACGTATATTTGTTCTTAGATTCAAGATTACAATCTAAGTATATAGTTAGGTAACTATTTGCTTGTAGGAAAGCGTATTATGATAGGCGAATGTTTACCTTTTTGAACGATGACTCCGGTTTGCTGACTGCTGTCTGACGAGAATAAGACACCAGTTTGAACGGAATCGGCCTTAAACACTAGCCAAGTTCGAATGAAAGCCACCGGTAGCAGTGCAGGAAAACTGCCAGTGGTTCCCAAACATTGAAGACTTATGGCTTCAACATTGCCGCCAGCCTTGCAATGCTAAGGGAATGCAAAAAAGTAAAGATGAAGAAAGGTTAAATTCAAATAGTAAAGACATATAATTCAAAGTATTTTCATATTACAAGATAAACTTAACTTCTAAGGAGTTCAGTTGTGCGTGCAAACAAAATTCTTGAGCTTCATATTTGTTTTGTAAGTATATATATCTAAATATATTTTGGTTGTGTAGGTGCAAATTCTACTTCAAATACCTACATTCACATGAATCCTGAGCAATAAAATAGGTGTATTTATGTATTAAAAACGTAGCCCATAAGGGGGCGTGTGCCTTAAAAGGCATAAGGGCCTGAAAGGACTCATCCGAATATTGTATTCTGGGCTGTAGGGAATAGGGATGGGTAAATTCGATATTCGAAGCTTCGATATTCGAATTTTAATCGAATTTTAGCTCCAAAATGGCGAATTTTTGAAATCGAACTTTGTGTTGCTAAAATTCGGATAAAATCGAATTTTTCCAGAAAAATTCGAATTTCATCTTTATTTCAAAAAAATCATTTTTTCACCTTTCATCTTTCTGACTAAATTTTCCATCACTGTGTGCGGCACTTCATTTGTCTTAGAGATTCAAGTGCAAGATTACATGTTTTTCGATCTGTTATTCCAAATTCAATTTCAAAAATTTTTGTATAAAAAACTAGTTTATTCGTTGATTTTTTCATTTATAATTTTTAGATGGTTTTACGTTGATAGCATGAAGCTTTTGCCTGAGAAGACCCCTATTAAAATTTTCCGGAGAATAATTTTTTGAAATATATCAATCCATTAACGATCTGCCAAATTTGCTTTTTGCGAGATTTCTTGAAGTAAGTGTCAAAAATGACTGTTTTAGGCGGTAGCTAATGGGTAAAAATGTTCTACGAAAACATTTCCCTAGAAATTTTAATATATATGGTTCAACCTTCTATTTTTTCGACTTTTTTGAAAACTGAGATATGAAAACTTTAGTAGGCCATAAAATAAAAATACGAGCTAACTTTTCCATCGAGCGTTTTACTACTTAATGGGTATACATTCAGAAAATGTTAACATAGTATTTTAAGTACAACACTTCTTTAACTAAATTCGACTTCTCAAACAGGCGGCAACCCGCCTAAATGTAATTAAAAAATAAAGTTTATTCAAAACCATTTCGATTGATACCCATATTGAAGTAATCTATTTAACTTATTAAATAATATGATTTTGATTTTCTTACATATGGGTGTTTCCATACAGCCGTACGCGACATTCGTACGCTTATAGAGTGACGTAAATCTATCAAAAATATAAGTTACTAAAAAAAAAAGATTACGGTTATGTTGCAACCAAAGGGTACTATGTTTGAGAAAAAAATAAGCAGCCTCGAAACTTTGGTGTGGAAAATATCCGTTCAAAACCAGGTGATAACGTACGCGACAAAAAAAGAAGTGGTTTTAAGGCACATATACATATATGCGAAAGTCTGCGAATCATGAGTAACACATACTGAATTAAATTTTTTCAGTTCTTCTCTCCACCGTTTCGCGTTTCCAAAACCTTGTTCCCCCATCTGAATACGAAATTTTAAGTTATAAAGCCGTTTGAATTCATTTGCTTGCATTTTCAGTTTACATTTTCATGGAAACACGCATATATACGAAAGTCTGCGAATCATGGGAGTTTTCCTTTTCTTTAAAAATGCCTAAACTAAGCTAAATAATGTACCTTTACAATCCTTTCATATTTTAAGAGAAATTATATCTGGCTAGTTTTATTTAAAAAAAAAAGACAATAACGTACGCGACATAACGTACGCGACATAACGTACGCGACATAACGTACGCGACAATTTTTCTCGTAAGTAATAAATTGTATTTATTGAGAACTCTTCTCGCTACCATTTCATTATTTTACAACTATTCTAAATTTAAATGGAAAATTTGCAATTAACATTGGTTTTGATGTAATTTTATTGAATTTTTCGTACCTACAATAACGTATGCGACAAACTTTAAAGGGTAATACATTTTTTTATACTTCGGTTGGAAAGAAAATTTTACTGCATATCTTTAGCTGGAAGAATTCTCGCTTAAGAATTGTAATCTGCATTACCTGCGACTGCCAATATACAAATGACAGACATACAATGTTTTTGCATAACGTACGTGACATTAGAATACTAACAGAAGCAAATCAAAAAATTACCGTTATTCGAGCTCTAATTTCTCCTTTTTCTAATTTTTATAGTAAGTTGTTATTGCAAATTTCATTTTAAGATGTAATTGTAATGTTTCAAATCTCTTAATTTAGTTAATAGAAAAGAGAAATTAGTTCATTTCATTAGAGAAAACTGAGTCGAAGAGATATTCAGTTTTACTCTTCCATTTTTGAGTTTTAAAATTCCTATAAGCTGAAATACTTCTATAATATAAAAATTCGAGTATTTTTCTCTTATTAATTCATCTTAAAAACCCTTTTCAGTTGTTTTTATTTTTTCAGTCCTGGTTGACATTTTCATGGAAACACCCATATGGCACAAAACTAAAACCATGTTACACATCTACAGGGCAAGCCCATTCATTTGACACCTACCCCCTTTTTAAAAATAAGACGAACGATACAGATTTTATGACTTGATGTTAAATATTTAACGCAAACATCTGCGGAAGCGATAATTTGAAATTGATTTCCTAACCTGTGGTAACCAATTTCATAGAACTAAAACTATGGTGCAGCCTCAAAAGAGAAGCCTTTAATTCGACTCCTAATTTTTTTTAAATTGAACGATACAGATTTTATGACTTGGTGTTAAATATTTAACGCAAACATCTCCGAACTCTATTAAGAAGTTCCACTTCGAAAATATTTTTCAAAATTCGAATGAAATCGAATTTGCCCCACCGAATTTCGAATCGAATAATCGAATGGTTGGGCAATGTTCGAAATTCGGAAAAAAATCGAATTTCAACCCCCCACTACCCATCCCTAGTAGGGAACCCGGAGTAAGAAATAACCTCATTCCTCATTATTTTGTGGTAGATCTCTCCTCCAAACACTAAAGCGACCGCTGCAGACGTATGGAAATTTGGATCGGCTAGTTTCAGATTGGTGAGCTTTTCAACCACGAGCGCATTCAAGTGAGGTGCTGGAGTCCTCAGCGAATGCTAGCGTCGTTTGACGAGCTAATCAAGAGCTCACACATATCCACATTTGCACCAGGCAACGTGGGTACGTGCAGCCTCTTGATCAGCGACCGGCATACCTTACTTGTCTGGGAACAAGGGTCGAGCAGAGCACGGGTAAGGAATCTTTGTTGATTTATGTGCACAGATACTGCGCACGTTGGTAAAACGGTGATCATGCCCGATAGTTGTGTTAAAAGGGACGCAGGTTGTTGACGGGGGCCAAGGCGAGGATTGAAATGCAACAGCGTATGATGTTGCTCATGACCAGGGAACGGATTTTTAGGACCTAAAAACCTATGCAAAAGGCAAAACAAAATAACAAAATAGGCTGGAAAAGGCAAAATAAAATAGCGAAAAAGGCAAGAAAAGGCACTAGGTATTGCAAAAAAGGCAAAACAAAATAGCGAAAAAGGCAGGAAAAGGCACTAGGTATTGCCCAAAAAGCAAAATCAGGCACTAAAAAAAGACAGAAAATACGAAAAAGATTCAAAAAATACATTTATTTTAGAAATGTTTATATTACAAGTAAAAAGAGAAAAACTATGAACTAGTTTCATTATATGAAAAATTTGTACTTTGAATCTTTGACTCTTTTATCCTTTCGAGTTCCTAACTCATAAAACTTTATTCTGTACAGTTGTAGTAACACTGAAACACAAGATACATTTTGAAGTTTTTCTGGCAGCATTTTCATTCGATTCATATTATCAGGAAAAAGGGCGTTTTCCTCGCCCTTTACACTTTTATCCACACCCCTTATTGTCTCCAAGTCTACGTTAGCTGAGAAAATGGCTTTGAATTTTTCCAACACCAATTTGGCAAGAGGTCCCTGCGCTTCTATAAGCCGCATGGGCATGTGTATAGTTTTTAATCTTAAAAAAAAAATTGTAAATGCTATAATCACTTTTTTAAAGGTAGAAAAGGCAAAAAAAGGCAAATGTCTTAAAAAAGGCAACATCAAATGTGTATATATGGAATCAGGGAAAGCTAAATCGTGGACATTCTTAATCGAACATACTCTATCTCTTTAGCAGAAAAAAAGGCAATTTCCATGAAATCCGTTCCCTGCTCATCACAATGTGCGCACGACCCAGAACTACTGCATTGTTTGGTGGTGTGGGAGTAAGCCAGACTCCGCGAACAATATTTATGCAGAAGAACTAACCGCAGGCGTCGTTCATAATTGGCGCTAAGACTGCTTTTACACAGTTCAACTATTGAATTCAATTCTGCTCGCATGTGGAAGAGAGGGGGTGAGAAGAAAAGGGACGAGTACACATGCGTCTGTACCGTCAAGTCGTTTCAACTTTCTTGCTTTGCTTTTGGCATTTTCGTTGCTTCCCATTTAAAGAACCAAAAACTTGAATTCAACAGAATTGAAACGTTCAAAGCGAATAGAAAACACAAAAGATAATGAGCAAGAATTGCTTTCAAGTACTTGAATCATGTAAATCGGGTGTAAGCAAACGTTTGCAAAAGCGGAGTGGGTGTGATCGGCGGCAAACTCTGCACTTTACAATTTTGACTACAGGTCCCCTGCAGTGAAAACCCAAACCAGTTAGAAAAAATACTAGTTCATAAACTAGTATGTGCCTACCAGTTCGACATTTTCGAAGAACTGAAGCGTTCAGCGACATCTGCCTTTGAATTGCCAAAGCCTAAAATAAAACGCAATTAATTGCTTTTCTTGCGAATGTCGGCTGTGGCGTCACGTGAAGACTACTGGTTCTGGTTCTGGGATCGCAGGTTCAAGGCCGCTTGGAGGCGGTTAAGATTTTTAAAGTTAGATCAATGTAAGTAGGAAAAGTTATTTCAATTTAAATATAAATAACAAACTTAAAAATCTAGTTGCATTACAAAAAAAAGAAACAAATATATGGGAGGAAATACTTGTGACATAAAAAAATAGATTAAAAAAAAAATATTTGTGTAAATTTTAAATGAATTTTAAGAATAACAATAAAACCCTAAATAAAAAATATAAATGAAAGCAATATTATAAAAAAAAAAATAAAATAAAAAAATCTTCCCTGCGCCCGGGCTTGAACCTGGTACCTCAGGCATACCACGCGAGTGCTTTGCTCTGTCGGCCATTGCGGCTGTTAGAGCGCCGCGAGCAAAAAGGCAAACTAATGCTTTTAATAGGGGATGAATTGGCAGACTATCTCATCAACTGGTATGATGCTATTAGTATTTCTACTAGTACATGCTGATGCAAAGCCTGACAATTGACATCTCGTAGGACCCCTGCAGGGAAAGCTACCTGTTGTGAACCAGAATGCTATCAGTTTGCGTTTCAGCCCAACTAGTTCACGTTGTATCCTTTTTCAATGTTAGCGACTGGTATTCTTAACATGGCGGTGTCATAGGAGATGTCAATTATCCGCTCCTGCATCAGCACGCTACCAGTAGAAATACTAGTAGCATCATACCAGTTGATGGGATAGACTGCCTATTCATCCCCCGTGAAAAGCATAAGTATGTCATTTTGCTCGCGGCACTGCAACAGTGGCAATGGTCGACAGAGTAAAGCTTTGGCACGCCAAATCAAGAGATCCGAGTTCGAATCTCAGTGAGCGAATCTTTTTTTTATTTTTGTTTTTTTTTATTTGTTTATTTTTTTATTTATTGCTCTTGTGTAATTTTCAAATTTATTGTTTTAAAAAGAACAAAAAAATATTTATTTTTTTATGATATTGAGTATTTAGGTTTTTTCCAAATCAAATTAAATTTATGTACAATTTATATTTAATATTTAAATTGAAATAATTATTTAAACTAATTTACTTACTTTACTTTAACAACCTCCACGCGCACTCGAACCTGAGATCTCAGAACCAGAATCGGTAGTCTTCTCTCGACGCCACAGCCGATATTTGTGATGAAAGCAATTAACCACGTTTTAGTTTTGGTTATGCCTATTCAAAGACAGATGTCGCTGATCGCATAAGTTGTTCGAAATCGCTGAAAGGGTATGCCGTCGCTGTAACACATACTGGTTAATGAACTAGTATTTATACTGGCTGGTTTGGCATTTCACTGCGAAGAACTGGTATAATTATAGTCCATGACGAACTGATATGACTCTCCCATTTAATACCAGTTTTCGAACTAGAATTTCTACCAACTAGTTTATTTTTTCTGCGCGGAACTGGTATAATAATGGTTCATAACGAACTGGTATGACTTTTATACTTACATAGTAGTTCATGAACTGGAATTTGTGCATACTGGTTTAGCTTTTCACTGCAGGGACATCGCAATGTTAAAAATACCAGTCGCTAATATTGAAAAAGGATAGAACGTGAACTAGTTGGGCTGAAACGCCAACTGGTAGAATTCTAGTTCACAACTATTAGCTTTCCCTGCAGGGTCTTTGCTCCGCATGCGTTGCTCGTTGAGGAGATGATGGTATGTCCGAACGTGAGGTGGCGGTTACTTCCGGGAGTTCTACGACTTCCTTTTTTTTTAGCTGAAAAATGTGAAATGGGGTAATATTGAGAACGTCAACTAATGTGGTAAAACGACCAATTTAACAATGGGGCGTGTTATCATTCCCTTCTGTGTCCGAATGTCTGCTACCCGAACCCTTCTATCGTTACCCTGATAGACCTTGGTCACTCTTTCCTAGGGGTGCAAGATTTTTTATGCGCGAAATCAGTACATTAGACTTTTTCATGCTAAAAGATCAGTACTTTTCAGTACATTTTTATTCAAAGCAAAATTATGAATGTAAGTATCAGAAAATACTTTAAAATGCCAGAGCAGTTGTTTATAACAATATTTTGGTATATAAATAAAATATAGTTCGTGAGAAAAGTGTTATTCATTTTAACATGAGTGTACACATCATTATGTTTACGACATTTTTGAATAGCAATAATGAGATCATTTCCATGTTCAGTGTTCAAATAGTTAAAGAATTCTATATTTTTCAATTTAAAATTACTTTTAATATGCAGCCGGTTTCTTTCTTTGCGACAGGAAGATAACTTTATACTTAAGATCCCCTCAGTTGGTTCGTTTGAGTGTGGTATTGAAAAAAAAAACAAAATTACATATTTTTTCAAACTGTACCACTATTTAATGACTTCATCTATAATTCCTCAAGGCTTAAATTTATGTTCTCAACTACGCAAAAACTTTGAAATTCTAAGAATTCGCTAATAAAAGTATCTAACCCTATATCTCTCAAACTCAAAACGCAAAACTCTTTCACAATGTGAGTAAATTGTGAAAAAATAATTGTAAGTTATAGGCAAAAGCCATTCGAATATCCAAATTTGTTGTTATTAAAATGAAAGTTATTTTCGAGATAACTAGCAGCACCCGACAAAAAAGGTCAGCCTTCTTTTTAAATAATTAAACCTCCAACATATCGGGGGCTTATATTCAATACCCTCTGTCTGCATTTTTCATAAAAATGAGATTCTAATATAAAAATCCACCTAAGACTTAAATGTCATCGGTGATGTTAATGACCTTGTATCACGCTTGACAGAAGAATTTACTTTTAAATTGCAAAGTCGGAATTAACACCAGTGATTGCAAATAAGACCCAGATGGGTTCTAACATCACAAAGTCGTTTTTGTGAAAATTGCAGATAGAGGCTATTGAATATAAGCCCTCGATATTAGGTTTGTTCCACAAGCTACTTGTAGAAAAACTCGAGCATGGTTCAAACTGTGAGCGTGTATCAAAGAAACTCTAAAACTTACTTGTGAAACGCGTATGTGTAACTCGAAGTTACTTCGAGTAGCTTGAGGAACAAACCTATTATCGCAGCTGGTACGTAACGACCCGGCGATATGCCCATAAAAGGATTAATATTTTTTTTTGTATTAATTTCTTGGGCATATCAAACATTATCTGAAACATTTCAACTATAATTAAATTATCTTCTTACTTTTCTTATTACTGTACAGTTTAAGGAAGTTATAACGTTATGTAAAAACCTTAAGAAAAATCTAAAGTTTTTTGTTTGAATTGAAAATTCAGGACAAATCAGTACAAATTTTGAAAAATCAGGACATTAGCGTACTGATTGAAGAAATGAATAAAATCAGTACAAGAGTTGAAAAATCAGTACTGTACTGATAAAATCAGTACGTCTAGCAACCGTACTCTTCCCAAACGCCACTCATTAAGCGGAAGATGCTCGTGACGCACGAGTACTAAGTCATCAACTGATATGCCGTTTTGAGGAAACTTCCATTAATAATGTTTTATGCAGCTCCGTTAAATACTCCTCCTTCCATCGAATTGAGAGTTGTTGGCTTAAGGCTTTCAACCTTTGCCACCTATTAATCAAAGAGATTGGATTTGTTTCGATAGAAGGCTCTATAGGTACGGTGACCATGCGTCCTTTATTTGAAAGGACAGTCCTTTATTTTAACCCCCTGTCCTTTAAAATTTTTTTCAAAATAAAGGACGCCTTTTGTCCTCTATTTCTTAAACTGTCCTTTAAACCAGCTCTGCGTGTTTCAGGGGTAAATTTTTAAACACAGAATATGAAAAATAAAAATGTCCCTTACAAAATATAATGAAAACCTTCGCCAGTTTGTTTCGTACACCACTTAAGAGTTTCTATTTAATTGGTAATCTTTGCACAATCTATAAAGCACAGGGAAAGTTGTGCCCTGGATCGTTTTGCATGCTGAATTTCCAGTTCCACTGAAAGAGAACAATAAACCCTCTGCTGCACAGTGGTTCAAAACTGGCATTTAGTGTTCGTAATTCACTGGAGCCTAAAATTTTCACTTAATCTGATTTTTTTTTGTGAAGCTTACAATATTTGCAAGATACCAGTTGAGCCTGATTTGTGAATTTTTATTTGATCATATTAAATTTTTTAGTGAAAAATGCGGAAGAAGTAGCAATTTTGAGTAACATTTATTCTCCGGTTCTAGTTGATAAATGTTACATAACAAAACCTATTTGGAAACAATTGTATGGTTCTCCCAAAACGAAAAAATTACACAAAAAAGTGTTTGAAATGTTCACCAAAATAAATATTCTTTTTGGTTCTTAGTAAACATTGGTTGAAAATTGAAGGCTCAGGTGAATTATGAACATTTAATTCCAATTTTGAACCACTGTGTGTTGACTTTGGCGTGTATGATGAATTATGGTAAACACATTTTGGCAGCGAAGGATGGCGAAGTGATGAAAAGGATTTGGCTTCATTTTTCGGAATCGGTTAATTAACTGGTAAATATTTGATTTAAATTACGATATGGGTAAGGTACTTTTATCATACAAGTTGTATGTACGTATTTCCAAATCATTTTGAAAAAAATGTCCTTTATTTTACGTTGGTTAATATGGTCACCGTATCTATAGGTGACAGAAGCGGTGCACCAATAAGGAAATGCCCAGGTGTGAGCGCTGCACAATCTGCGTAGTCATTCGAGATCAGAAAAGTCGGTCTTGGATTAAAGCAAGCTTCGATGCGGCAGACTAATGTTTGAAATTCTTCAAACGTAAATTTATAGGACGAGGCGGCTCTTCTCAAATGGAACTTAAAGCTCTTAACTCCGGCCTCCCATAATCCACCCATGTGTGGCGCCCCAGCCGGAATAAAGCTCCAAGATACTTCCTGCTGATTGTACAGTAGCGTGGGCCGAAAATCCGCTTTTTTAGAATTTTGATTGGTAATAGCAAAAATATGGTTCACTATGCTCTAAAAACAATCTGTGTGAAATATGACAATTTTTGGTCAATATCTTAGGCTCGCCCAAGTCCATCAAAGTACAATATGTCCAAAAAAATAAAAATTAATAAATAAATTAAGTAGTAATAAATTAAGGTACATATATGGACATTTTTTGTAGAGAATCGAAGTTAGCTAAGAACATTTTTTGTTAGTACTTGAACTTTGATGGACTTGGCCGAGCCTAGGATATTGACCAAAAATTTTAACATTTCACACAGATATTTTTTAGAGCATAAGGAACCACATTTTTGCTTTTACCAATCAAAATTCTAAAAAAGCGGATTTTCGGCCCACGCTATCGTACAGGTTACACAGGGACTCTTTCGATGAGAGGAAGAATCTTTGAAAGTCCTTTTTAGACTGGCTGAAGCACCTACGAACAGTGGGGGATTTACACATGTGCTTTCGGTGCCTGCGCACAGGGCGGCAGATTCCAGATGGGCGGCAAAATGTGGGCCACAAAATTCCGGATTTTTTTTTTAAATACAATATATTCTCCAGAGAATATGTTAGATTATATACAATAAAAGTGATTGATTACCGACTGATTATTATTTAAATTGATTTACTTATCTGCGATCACTGCAACATTGAGTGTTTATTATTAAATACCCTGACAGAACATGTGTACAGTGTACACTTAATTTATGTTAAATTTATGCGAAGCGTGAAGCATGAATTTAACATAAAATTCATTTACAGCTGTGTCCGCGATTTAGTATAAACAATTTCAATAAACGATTTAGTATAAAGTCAATAAACAATTTCTAGTATACAAAATTTTGTTGAAAATTAAGAAAAATAAAATAAAATTTGGGAAGACGGGTATTGAACCCGGCACCTTCAGGTGAAATACCGCCGACATTACCACTCGACCACTTGAGCTCATGATGGATGAGATNAAAAATAAAATAAAATTTGGGAAGACGGGTATTGAACCCGGCACCTTCAGGTGAAATACCGCCGACATTACCACTCGACCACTGGAGCTCATGATGGATGAGACCATTAAACCATACATTATTCGCTGATTGTAATGGAAAATTAACGACTTCTTTGTTTATTATCAAGTCTATACTTGCATCGTGTCTAACAATGATAACTCATCGAATTTTTTGTACAAGTAATCATTCGATCAGCAAATATTTCATCAAAATTTCCAATCATCTCGCGTTTTTCGTTAGCAGAATGCACACAAATATTTACTAAATACAAATTCCCGATTTTCTGAGTGAATGTTTCATAAATATCTTTGGAAACTATTTGATATTCAGATGTTCGTGCAGAAGCATGGTTTGGTTTTTGTTATTTCGAATCTTAATAAAGGACGGCGTCATTACTATATCATTGTGTATTTCGAAATGACATGCGCTATTCGATAACTACGCTGATAAATGAATTCCATTGAAACCCATTGAACTAAGTATAAAAATCTCATTGGAATGTATGTACCAATATGATCCAATGGGATCTTTGTCCCTGGTTTAATGGGTTTAAATGGAATTTGTGTACCATTCATTGGAATATATATATATACATATTCGTATGGAAATTAATAATAAGGGCTAGAGGGCTGCGGATCCAACTAGAGAGACTCGAGACAACATTTATGCAGATTCTTTGGCATTTTTTACTTTCACGATTTCATGCTGTGAGTAAAAGATTACAAAAAGTTGATATCAGCATGACTGACGTCATAAACGACTATCGTGGACTGATTAAAGTGGTAGCTGATACACGAATGGAGTCCGCAGTTTATGAAGAAAAAGCGTTGAACATTTCGGAGAGTCAAGAATATCAGACGACTGTGTCCAGAAGAAGAAAAAGAAAGTTACAGGCTGACGAATCACGAGATGGGGAAGTTCAGTTGTCAGGCAGCGATAATTTTCGAGTGAATACTTTCAATGTTATCCTCGACAACACCGATTCTGAATTAAGAAAAAGATGCCAAGCATATGAAAAGATAAACGAAAAATTCTCAGTTATTACAGATTTTGGCAATTTAGATTCTAGTGAAATTTGTGAAAGGTCTGACCATCTAAGAAAAACTTATACATCAGATCTCGAGGATTCGTTCGATGATGAGATGATTCACTTTCACGCATACTGTTCTGAGCAAAAAATAGAACGTCACTCGCCATCTGACCTTCTAAAACTCCTGTGGACAAACGAGCTATACACAAAGTTTCCAAATGTGGAGATATCATATCGGATGTTTAACACAATAGCGTCGACAAATTGAAGCGCCGATCGTTAATTTTCAGGTTTAAAGAGGGTGAAAAATTATTTGCGATCAACTATGACTCAAAACCGCTTGAATAGTCTGGCTCTTTTATGTATTAAGTCAGATTTACTCGAACGCTTGGATTGTGATGATTTGATACATCAGTTTGCAGTACGAAAACCCAGACGTGTTTGCAATTGAAATGTTGTACAGAAACTCAATTACGGTATACCAGTCATTTAGTTTTTTTATCTTGTTCAATCGAAAAAAAATAATAACAATTCCGTAAGGTACCCTGTTTTCTGAATTGCATTGAATACTCTCATTTATAATATTATTATATACTTTGCGATATGTCACGTTTTCTAAGCACTAAACTTGTAACTCAACTTCAAAATCTCCAAAAAAAATTAAGGAATGAATGAATATGATGTGTTTAACATAATTCGTCAATAAATATCTCGAAATACATGAAGATTCTTATTACACCTGTTAAATATTGAGTATACGATTTTCATGTATTAGTATTATAACTACGCACGCATGCACTTACATACGCACACCAGTCTAAGAAATAAGGGCGGCATTTTTCTTGGTGCACAGGGCGGCATTTTGAGTAAATCCGGCACTGCCTACGAAGTTCGTCCCGTTATCAGAAAAAATGTTTCTCGGGCAACTTCGCCTAGAGACAAATCGAGAGAATGCACCCAGGAAAGTTTCGGATGACAGTTCGCTTGTGGCCTCCAGATGAATTGCTTTTGTAGTAAAGCATACGAAAAGGCATACGTATCCTTTGGTTAATTACAAGATCGGCCCGTGAAAGTTTTAATGTCGAACGGACCAGCGAAATCGACACCAGTATTTTCGAATGGCCTTGACATAATAGTTCGTTCCTCTGGGAAAGCAGCCACGATTTGAGATTGCTCTTTCCTTTTGTAGATAGCACAAGTTTTGCATTTGTGTATAACCGCCTTTATTAGGTTCCTAGCCTTGGGGATCCAGTACTGCTGCCGGAGCAGTCGTAAAACTAATTGATTAGAATCACGAAGAGATACAATGTGGAGAAAATTAGCTAGCAATTTGGAAAATTCGCAACTATACGGGAGAAGTATTGGAAATTTTTCGTTATAAGATAGAATTGCTGAACTAGCTAGGCAACCATTGACTCACATAACAGTTTTTCTGTCACTTCGTCCGTGAATCGGGACCTTTGACGACAGATTCTTGTATTCGCTAGCGAAATACCTCAATTGAGTGAAGACAATAAGACGAGTATGAATCTTGGATATCTCTTCTCCTGAAATAGTTAAAGATGGATAAGAATGGAATCTTGGAGTGTGCTTATAAGTCATGTTGTAGAATCTGAAAACGTAAGATGAAACCCGTATCGCGCGGGGAAGAGATGAAAATCCTTCAAAAAGTTCAACAAAGTTCGATACAAGTGTACTATGTGCGTTTATTTCTTTTGCTTCCACTATAGTATCTTCGATTTCCTGATCCAATGATGGCCAATGCGCTTCTTATTTGGTAAGCCACGACGGACCGTACCACCATAGCTCATTCGACTTCAAATACTGTGGATATAACCCTCTGCTACCCAGATCTGCTGGATTGTCTTTGCACTCGACATGATTCCAATATCGAAAATCAACGGTTTCCTGAACCTTTGCAACTCGATTAGCAACAAAGGTCGTCCAGGAGTCAGTTTGCTTCTTCAGCCACGAGAGGACAATGGTTGAGTCTGTCCAACAGAAGGTATGTTCGGCCTTACATGGAAGCTCATTTCGTTAACAGTTCAACATATCTACAAGCAAAACTGCTCCGCATAACTCAACTCCAAACGAGGTATCGAAATCTTTTTAATCGGATCTACTTTTGTTTTGGCTATCAGCAGGTATGATGTAACTAGATTCTGGTTGTCTACCCGAATATATATATATATATATATATATATATATATATATATATATATATATATATATATATATATAT
>NW_016160050.1:39291-42297 GCF_001687245.7 Rhagoletis zephyria | reverse complement strand
ATATATATATATATATATATATATATATATATATATATATATATATATATATATATATATGCAGGGGTGGTATGCCTTTTCCGACTCGTCGCAAATGGCATGAATTTGTATCGGAGTTTCATTTGAACAATTCATCCAACGCGGAACTTTGATATTCTGTATGTAACTGTAATTTTCACAAAAACTTTCCATTTGGAAAGTGTTTGTGAACTGATGGATTGATCCCAGGTAGTACCGTCTAACCAGATCTGTTGCATAGGTATCTTAGCTCTTACAACGATCGGTGCTAGCGTGCCAGCTGGGTTAAAAAGATTTGCGATTATTGACAAAATCTTCCGTTTGTTATAGCTTGACTTAAGGACTATATCCTGAACATTAAAAAAGAAGTGATCCAACTTGGCGTTCCACCGTATCGTTGTGCTAGTCTCATACAGATCAAGAAATTCTTTGCCTAAAAAATGGTCATCAGCTATAAGTTCTTTCGTATTAGAGGACCACTTTCTTAGCGAAAATCCCGCACTATGTAACACTTGAATCAGTTCGTTGCGTGCCTGCAACTTTTTAAAATTTGAGGCGTTAATGGATTTGAATTCTGCGAGTCTTGAGCTAGTTGATTTAGTGTTATAATCGCCAAATATGGCGCGCAATTAATTCCAAATGTCACAGTGTTAAGCTGGAAGTCCCTTAACTCTGCATTTGGGCTGTGTCGGAATAAGATTCTTTGAAAGGGCCTATGAGACGGGTTTATTAATATTTGGCGATACATTTTTTGGATATCACTGTTAAAAACAAACTTGAACATGCGCCTACGTATGAGCAAATTTGCCAAATCGGCTTGAAGAGCAGGACCTGTGTGTAAGATGTCATTAAGACTCACTCCGTTGGAGGAATTGCTAGACGCATTGAAAACGACTCTTAATTTTGTTGATGTGCATTCAGGCTTCAAAACTGCATGATGGGGCAGATAAAAGTTATTAGGGGACTGATCATACAAAGGAGGTTTTACTTCTTCTAAGTGCCCTAGGTCCAAATATTCTCTGACCACCTTATGGTATTCTCGTCAACCTAGCTTCGTTGCGCCAATATTGGCGTAACGCAATAGGCCTAGATGAACCGAGCTTTATATACGTTGGATATAAGTTTTTAAAAGACAAAGAGACCACGTACCTTCCTTCAGAAATCCTAGTTGTTGTTTTCAAAAAGAGTTCTTCACAAAACGAGTCTTCTGCTGATGCAATATGCCTTTTTGGGATTTCTTCTAAATCCCAGAATTTACATAGCTGGCAATCTAATGAATTGTCCTCTCCCAACGAGATTTTGGTAGCAAAACAAGAGACGTGTGCAGTGGATATGCCCCAATGACTATCCTCCAGAACACGATCTCTTGGGACAGAAAATTATTGCAGACACTACGTTTTACCCCTTCCAACATAACTTTGGGGTATAAATCTCCCCCGAACAAAACGTCGAATGGGCCGCTTTGTAACCATTTAGAATCTGTGAAAGGTACTTTAGGCAGTTTATCTAATATTGAACTGTCTATAGAAGTTGAAGGTAAGTTACCCGTAATGTGTGGTAATACAAATGCATTCGCCTCAATGAAAAAATTGGGTGTCGCGGTGAGCCCAAAATAAACGAACAAATTTTCGACGAGCTATTGCAAACTGTTTGATTAAGTCCTGAGATGACTGCATTTGCTTTCGAAAATGGAAGTTTCAAAAGTTTTCGAAGTCATTCTGACATAAACGACGCCTCTGAAGCCGCGTCAATCAAGGCGCGAGCGAAGTACGTCGCACCATGGCATGGCAAACGACTCGCAGGCGAACTCGCCGTTGGATGAAAAGCACACTTCGCCGGCGGGCCGCGAAAACGACTCCCCTTCAGCCCGCAAAAACGATATACCATCGAACTGCAAAACGATGCTCAAAATTTATACCAAATTTAAAGTAAGAGTACAGTTTTATACCAAATTTAAAAAAACTTCATATTCACAAATTTTATTTTTGATGCGTAAACATCTTTGGTTTCGGTAGGAGTAAAATTTGCGAACCTGGAACGCATATCCCAGCACAAAATTTCGAAGGCCTTAGCATGTGTATTTCAGCATAAAATTTTTATGTTCATTAGAAGCACCCTGTGTTTGCTTGCTATTGTAAATGGTTGCATACATTTAGGCATATGCATAGTAAGAGGAAATGCGCTATAATTGATTATTACTTCCGATTATTTAAACTCCGCACATGCATACGGCTTTCTACTAGGGATGTTGCGAATGTGGAATTTTAGACATCCGCGGATGCGAATGCGGATGTTTAAAAGCTAAAATCCGCGGATGCGGATGCGAATGCGGATGTCATGTATTTTTAAGAAATAATTGAAGTGGGTAAATTAGGTAATTTAGGTAAATAAAAAATGGAAAGGTTGATAATTTTTAATAATCTGCCTTCTCCTGATTTTTGCCCGAAAAAAAATTCACCCGAAAATTTGTATTCCGCTCATAGAAAATATGTACATGAAAACCAAAAGTGAAAAGTTAACCGGTTCGGGGAAAATTAAACTCATAATAAGACTGAATGTTTTTTAGTACTTGAATTTAAAAATTGGAACATTGTACTTAATAAAAAACTTTTTGAAGGGTCGTAAATCAAACCTGCGCCACTATATAACTACTCGTTCGAAGCGACAAACTTGAAAAACTTGAGACTTGGCAAAATTGTAAATTCTTTTCGATTGAAACTGCACCAGTTGAGGGGACTTTCAGTTATATTTATTTATTTTTATTGCGGTGCAATAATTACTTTTTGAGAATTTCATCGGGGCTGCAAATGTCGGATGTATCCTCCTGACTTTCATCCTCACAATCTAGCATTATGGCACAATCGTTGTTTAAACACCGTTTTTTTCGAATGAATTCTTCATTCTCATTCTTTTGGTTGTTTCGGAATTTGTCACGTCATCAGCGTTTTTCGATTTTAGTTTTTGTAACTCAATTTTAACGCTTTCTTC
>NW_016160050.1:37713-38226 GCF_001687245.7 Rhagoletis zephyria | reverse complement strand
AGAGTAAAAAGTGAGTAACAGCTAAACGTACGGAACAAAAAAGCATCGGGTAAAATCCTGCAACTTCAATCTCTACACAACTCTCCCAAAAATCGATCTCATTTACATGAACCACAGATTATATTCCGAAAAGAAAAACTAAATTTAAAAATATATACAAATAGAAATACTCAAACTATAAGCTCAAAAACAATAACTGATGCGGTGTTTCCAAGACATTTTAACGCCCTTGAGTCACAAGTATATACAATTATCATATTTTATCAATCATACCGATAATTTCATGTATTAAAAGAATGAATAAAATTAAGAATGAATAAAATTAAGTGAAATTAATGTTTAATTTCTAACCTAACCTACATTTGTTTGTATGTAACTGAATCGCCTAATAATAGCTTTACATATAATACTAATTTTCGACCTTAACTCCCTAATCTGTTATTAGAAAAAGAGATTAGCCATGCAAAATTATAATTAAAAATATCTCAGATTAAACCGATAACTTTTTGGTGT
>NW_016160050.1:36397-37415 GCF_001687245.7 Rhagoletis zephyria | reverse complement strand
GACGGACGGACAGACAGTCACCGCTTAATCGATTTCTCTTTTCATTCTGATCATTTATGTATACATTTGTCTATATCTATCTCGATTCGTTTTGCCTGTTACAAACAACCGTTATGTGAACAAAGTTATAATACCCTTGTGCACAAGTGCGCTCGGGTATAAATATCTCACATTAAACCGATAACTTTTTGGTGTCCAACCTAGTTTTATCGATTATACTTGCGAAGAAGAGGAGGAATGTCAAATCTTAAAGTAAACAAAAATTGACGCTAGTAAGGAAAATAGGTTTGTAAAGGTATTTTTAATAAAATATTCAGTTAAAATATATTTAAATGGCATAATATGTGTTGCAGAAAAAAGTGACCACGGTAGCACAGAGAAGAAGTTTAACTTTTCCTCGAGTTGTGTGAATAACAAGCACAACCAATTTGACAGCTAACGAGCTTTGATTGAGATTATATTTATGCTTTATACTTGTATGCTTTGCCGTTCGCATATGTTTACACATCAAATTTCATGAGTACCTAGTACTCACGCCTTTTTTATACCCGAAGGCACTTGTGCACAAGGGTATTATAACTTTGTTCACATAACGGTTGTTTGTAACAGGCAAAACGAATCGAGATAGATATAGACAAATGTATACATAAATGATCAGAATGAAAAGAGAAATCGATTAAGCGGTGACTGTCTGTCCGTCCGTCCGTCCGTCCGTCGATATACACATGTAACCATAAGTGGGCGTGGCTACGCCCATTTTCCAAAAATTTATAATATTCATGTTTTCCGTCTGAAACTCATTGTAAGTATCAATTTTGAGTGAATTATCTTCAGTAGTTACTAAAATATCGCAGTTTTCGTATTTCTTAAAATTACCGTTATATGGGAGGTAGGCGTGGTTATTGTCCGATTTTGCCCATTTTCAATCCATCCGTCCTACGCCCAAAGAAGTCACGACCAAGTTTCGTTAAGATATCCAATTTTTACTCGAGTTATCGTGTGCACAGACGGACGGACG
>NW_016160050.1:16248-36281 GCF_001687245.7 Rhagoletis zephyria | reverse complement strand
CCACCTTTCCGAAAGCTACCGCTACATGATAGCGTCCTTAAATTTCGAAATATTGAAATTTCAAGCATTTCTGAAATTTACCGTTATATGAAAAGCGGCCTCAATTTTAGTCCGATTTCAATAATTTTCAACGGTTTGCTTTTATGTGGCAAGCACAATAACCATACCGAGCTTGGTACAAAATGGCTAGAACGGTTAGCGAGATACATATATGTGATCACAAGTGGGCGGTGCCACGCCCATTTTCCAAAATTTTCCATAAACGTATTTCTTGGTAAAGAATTGTTGCAACCATCAATTTTGAATAAATTAAAACATATATTTAATACTTGCGCCGGGTATTTAATGTTCGGCTCCGCCCGAACTTAGACTTTCTTACTTGTTTTATTAATAAGGCCAATAGAGTGAACTGTACCTTTATAAAAAAAAATATATAAAACAAGTAAGAAAGGCTAAGTTCGGGCGCAGCCGAACATTAAATACCCGGCGCAAATATTAAATATATGTTTTTCACCTTTCCGAAAGCAACGCTACATGGTAAGCCGGGGTGTATAAATTTTGAGTAAATTGCGTCCTTAAATTTCGAAATATTAAAGTTTCAAGCATTTCTAAAATTTACTGTTATATGAAAAGCCGTAATTTTAGTCCGATTTCAATAATTTTGAACATTTTGCTTTCATGTGACAAGCACAATAACCATACCGAGTTTGGTACAAATTGGTAGAACGGTTACCGAGATATGTACATATATGTAATCATAAGTGGGCGGTGCCACGCCCATTTTCCAAAATTTTATCGTAAACGTATTTTTTGGTAAAGAATTGTTGCAAGCGTCAATTTTGAATAAATTAGCTTTAATATTTACTGATTTATCGAGGATTTCATATTTTTCTAAATTGCCGTTATATGGGATGTGGGCGTGGTTATTGTCCGATTTTTTAAATTTTCAGCCAAACAAAGCCAACATCTGTGCCAAGTTTGGAAGAAATTGGTAAGTACGCGTGGCTACGCCTATTTTTCAAAAATTTATAATATTCTTATTTCCCGTCTAAAAATTATTGTAAATGTCAATTTTGAGTGAATTATCTTCCGTAGTTACTAAAATATCGCAGTTTTCGTATTTCTGAAAATTACCGTTATATGGGAGGTAGGCGTGGTTATTGTCCGATTTTGTCCATTTTCAACACGATCCGTCCTACTCCCGAAAGAAGTGCACGCACCAAGTTTCGTTAAGATATCCCAATTTTTACTCGAGTTATCGTGTGCACAGACGGACGGACGGACGGACAGACAGTCACCGCTTAATCGATTCCTCTTTTCATCCTGATCATTTATGTATACATTTGTCTATATCTATCTCGATTCGTTTTGCTTGTTACAAACAACCGTTATGTGAACAAAGTTATAATACCCTTATGCACAAGAGCGCTCGGGTATAAAAATAATATGATGAATATTATGAATACTGAAAAAAAAGATGTAGGCGGCTTAATTTTCTGAGTACAAGTGTACATTTTGGATTCCATATTCTGTCATAATTAAAAATTGTCATAATAAAAACGGTGAGAAAATTTTAGTAGGCGGACGGCAAATTCTAGAAAAAGGGTTGATGACTCTGAAAATACTCAATATACGAAACTTTCGTTCATAACACGAACACATTTTCACAACGAAACAAGATTTTACGAACCATACGTAAATATAACGAAAGGACTTTCGTAAGGCATTTCTTCGGTACAATTATGAAATCTAACGTTTATTTTACGAAACACAATCGTAAAGTACGGAACAAATCTTTGTACGAATAATTTTGTATTTAGTAGGAAGGCATTCGTAATATTTACGTATGGTTTTAAAATTTACGAAATCTACAATTCTGTATTCGTACAATTTAGTTAATACTTTCGTATAAATGCAGAAACATGTTTTCTAAATGCGTACTAAATTACCGGCAAATTAATATTTCATCATATTTTTATGTATCGGGTGTCATTGCGAAATTGCTGGTTGGCTGCTGTGAAACCTATAATATAATTTTAAACGTTTTAAAAAGGGATTTGCTGGATACCAAATACAATAAAAATTAAATATTAAAGCTGTGGATATACTATGCGTTTAAGCATACAATCTTTTTAACATCGCCTACGCTGCAATGTGGGACTTGATAAATAGGCAATTTCATCAGTTACCTATCAACGGCAAGCCTAAGCCAGAAGCTTCCTTTAATTTATAGTCGTCAAGGGAACAAACATCGATGAAGCTGCGAATCTGCCAAGTACCTCTACATAAAAATATTATAATGTTTAAGAAAGTAAAACCAGTATTTTTTACGTTCTTTCATATTTTATATCTTATTATGTTTAGTTTTGTTGAGTCTCATAGTTTGACACTATGCATCAATAACTTTATTGAATGAAGCTTAAGCAATAAAAAAATTTATATAACCTATTCGTATGCATATAAATAAAAGACTTAAGTTTTATTATAGGTAAAATAACATTTTTTATTAATTTTAAACTAGAGTGCAGTCAGAAAATTTAGGTAAAACTTACTATTTACGACAGTTATACTTCTAATATCTGAACTTCTTTTTATTATTAACACTATAAAAGACTTGAGTTAAACTGTAACACAACATTTTCATTAATGTTAAGCGTTTTTGCAAAACATTTTGTTAAACAATAATGCTTAAAATGAACAATAAAAACAAAATAAAAGTGTTGTGTTATAATTCGTAATATATTTTTTTACAGTGTGGAGAATAAAGCCATCGTACATTCTGCGACACAAGCGCAGATGTTACGGAAATAATTTTGTTATATATACGAATTATTTCTGTGCATTTTACAAAAATTTCGTAAAAAACTAAGAAATTGCACGAAAATCTTTAGTAAATAGTACTACATTCGTTAGAAAATAGTAGGAATACATTCGTAAAATGTACTAAAGAACTGATGTCTCATATTTTCGTAAATAGTATGTACGAAAACGGTTTTGTACAATCAACGAAAACTTTCGTTGGTCAAAATGACGAAAAATTTCGTAAGATGTACGCAAGTTTTCGTTATATTTACGCAGATGTTATTTTCAGTGTATAAACGATGAATAAGATAGCAAAATAAAATCAAACTAGGTGCTGCCAGATTGGAATTTTGAATAATCAAAGCGGATTTTTAATTCGGAATTTTCACTTCCTTTCTGCGTAGCGGCCTTCGGCCGGGCTACCGCCCCAATTATGTAGCCTTGGGAAAGGATAAGGTAACTAGAATTCCCTTTCTGTGTGGTAAACCTCGGGCTGCCGCCCCAGTGATTTCTATTAAGGTTATGATAAGGACTAAGACCCCTATCGCAATTCAATGTAAAGTATTAAGTACAGTGTTATGAGCATTTATATACTATATGAAAGTATGTGACAAATGCACTTTTTGTTGAGGAAAAGTGGAACGACTTAAGAAATTTTAACCAAAAATAACTTATAAACAATGATATTGTTTATATTTTTTAGTTATACATATTTTAGAGGATACCCCCTTAACATTCTGACCAAGTTTCATTTGTTAATTCCACCTGGTTTTCTTAAAACCAAGGTGCGGCTGACTACTAAAGCCCACCCAAAACGGTTTACTATCCAAATGAATGACTTTTATTTAAACTTAGATATATAATAATTTGGGCGTGGAACTTGTCCAACCCAGACCGAAGGTTTCTCAAAAAACTTTTGGGTTCGAAGAAACGGATTCCTTTCGAGTTCACCTTAACGATTTCACCAGACCAACGTCGCAACGACTTCGATTCGATGAGAAAAAACGACTTCGCCAGAGTCGTCTTCGCACTGTGGCAATGCAAAAGAGCGTTTTAAAGCAAAAATAGTCTGTAAAGTAAAAATTTTTGGTTTAAGTTGAAACCACTAAGTATCCTACTCACACATAGGCCAATAATAGTAACGCTGTGATGCCATATGGAATACCAATTCCTTTCGGTGTCATGAGCTTTACCGATGGTCTTATTTCCACCTGTGTGATATCTGCCAAGCATGCGTAATATTTTTCTATGGTCTTGCAACTACAACACTGGTGCGATGCGTATGCCAATAAAACTTTCTATAAGGAAACTCAAGAGCACAGAAGTACGTTTTCTGTTATAGGAGGGAAAAGAGTCCTCGCTGTACCACAGGATGAAAAGTTTTCGGGTACATTGGCTAACTGAGTCGTGTGATCTCTTGAATATCTTTCAAATGAAGCAATTGATATACCTAAGGTGATCTTTCCTTGTTAATTCGTCACTTTTACAATTCGTGGTAATATTTATGAACTGATTTTTAGGTAGATGCCAGATCGCATGATCGTGCATGAGGGCGTCGGACAAACTTAACCCCATCCTTCATTTATAGTGTTTTCTTTTCTCAAAACAACTTCTGCCCTTTTATATGGGAACTCTTGCTTTGCGTTGCCCTGAAACCTCAGAAAATGTTACGTTCTTTATATAAGAATGAAACAGAAATTATACTACTCCATCACAATTTATTTATAGAACTTAATAAAGCTGAATCATTCACTTGGCCTGTAAGTCTTTACTAATTTTAAAGCAAAACACTTACTTCTGATACGGAAAATAATTGCATTTTTACAAGCGTAAATTAAAAATCTACCAAGGAACTCTAACCCTCACGTTTATTTGAGGGCTGGAAAGGCAGCACTTTTGCCGGATCCGAGCGCAACCTGATGAGAAAAGAACACGACGCCTTGTGAAAGGGCTGAGAAAAGAACTTGAAACACAAGGCACAATAAGTGCAGCCTTTTTTCGAGAAAAGAAAACGCTATTAGACATCTGCAACTAAGTTCGTATAACTTAAACATAGGGCCACAGCAGACCAACCACACGGGGTTTCTATACATTTCGGCTGCAGCGCCATCCATTGGGTCCATTTTCAGCAAGCCCTTGCTTACCATCAAATGAATACGTCTTATGAATTTCAACCTCGACTCCAGCGGCACTCATCGGGTCAATTTTTATCAAAAGAGTTTTTCATCATACAGGTACATAGCTGACGTTTAAAATTTAAACGAAATCGGTTAATAAATACGATTATTATAAATAGCCGGCCGCTGTGGTGTAGTGGAAAGCAGCNTTCCTTGTTAATTCGTCACTTTTACAATTCGTGGTAATATTTATGAACTGATTTTTAGGTAGATGCCAGATCGCATGATCGTGCATGAGGGCGTCGGACAAACTTAACCCCATCCTTCATTTATAGTGTTTTCTTTTCTCAAAACAACTTCTGCCCTTTTATATGGGAACTCTTGCTTTGCGTTGCCCTGAAACCTCAGAAAATGTTACGTTCTTTATATAAGAATGAAACAGAAATTATACTACTCCATCACAATTTATTTATAGAACTTAATAAAGCTGAATCATTCACTTGGCCTGTAAGTCTTTACTAATTTTAAAGCAAAACACTTACTTCTGATACGGAAAATAATTGCATTTTTACAAGCGTAAATTAAAAATCTACCAAGGAACTCTAACCCTCACGTTTATTTGAGGGCTGGAAAGGCAGCACTTTTGCCGGATCCGAGCGCAACCTGATGAGAAAAGAACACGACGCCTTGTGAAAGGGCTGAGAAAAGAACTTGAAACACAAGGCACAATAAGTGCAGCCTTTTTTCGAGAAAAGAAAACGCTATTAGACATCTGCAACTAAGTTCGTATAACTTAAACATAGGGCCACAGCAGACCAACCACACGGGGTTTCTATACATTTCGGCTGCAGCGCCATCCATTGGGTCCATTTTCAGCAAGCCCTTGCTTACCATCAAATGAATACGTCTTATGAATTTCAACCTCGACTCCAGCGGCACTCATCGGGTCAATTTTTATCAAAAGAGTTTTTCATCATACAGGTACATAGCTGACGTTTAAAATTTAAACGAAATCGGTTAATAAATACGATTATTATAAATAGCCGGCCGCTGTGGTGTAGTGGAAAGCAGCGCGCGCTTCCACTCCGCAACGCCTGGGTTCAAAGCCTGGTCAAAGCAACATCGCAAAAAAATATAGAAAAAAGGCCTTTTGTAACAGCGGTTGTCCCTCGGCAGGCAATGGCAAACTTCCGAGTGTATTTCTGCCAAGAAAAACATCTTCTCATAAAAATATNGGTTCAAAGCCTGGTCAAAGCAACATCGCAAAAAAATATAGAAAAAAGGCCTTTTGTAACAGCGGTTGTCCCTCGGCAGGCAATGGCAAACTTCCGAGTGTATTTCTGCCAAGAAAAACATCTTCTCATAAAAATATAATCGCCATTCGGAGTCGGCGTAAAACTGTAGGTCACTCCGCTTTGTGTGACAACATCAAGGCGCACCCCACAACTCGGAGGAGAAGCTCGGCCAAACACTAACATATGTGTAAGCGCCAATCTATTATTATTATAAATAGCTCTACTCCAGCACCGCTTAGCGGGTTTTCTAGTAGCATGTAATAGGACCATATATGGGTATTTCCATACGTCGCATACGTGACAGTCGTACGTTTCAATGTGATACAAACAAGAAATACCATTGGTTTTCTTTAACTTTTTTGGGGCATTGTATAGCACATAATTAGCTCTATATTTAACCGAAAAATGAAAACAATCGAACTGCTTGGTCCTGAAATATAAGCATTTAAAGAGAGTGTCGTTACGTGACAAAAAATGGAAGTAGATTTTTTCTTTTCTTACAAAATCGCAAAACTCTGCGAATTATGGATGGCTATTTTCATGAAACTTATTTTAATATGATGTGGAGGAAATCTAGTTGTTTTTGGAGTTATTTAAATTAATGCAACTTGTTTAAATTTTCTTTTACATCCCCAAGTGTGAAACGTCACGTGACGTAGCGTCACGTGACATAAATTTCAATCGTTATATTTTTCTTAATATTACTTTTAAATGAATTTTTAACGCAAATAAAACATATCTATATTTTGACTTCAGCGCCAATTTAGGTTGAATTTGTTGGAAATCTATGATTTATTAGGTTTCAACTACATAAATTCGAACAAAATCGGACCATAAATACGGTTTTTAGAAATATCTCGACCTTGGCGCAATTTTTTGGACCATTTTACGCAAACAGGATTCTACTTTCATAGCCAGTATATATTTTAAAAAGCAGACAAATCGGCCCTTAAATACGCTAGATATAAGACTTTTATTTCTTTTGTCCTACGACAATCTGACGGAACTCTATTCAGTGGTTTTTGAGTTTAGTCCGAACAACGAAAACGGCTATCATTCTATGCAAATAGGTATTTAGATAGGGCAGTCTATAGCGAAGCTCGAAAAAGCAAAGTTCCATGCTATGTGAAAAATTAAAAAAAAATCTTCACAATTTTCACACAAATTTTACCTTTTACTAAAAATTAAAAACAAAGTAACAATAGTTCAATGGGATTTACAAATCTAGGAGAAAATGGTTCCCAATCGAATGATACTTGCGCGTTTACTTAAATGTATATCGATCCAGCCTTTCCAATAATTACCACTTTTCGCCATAAGTACGGTATTGATAACATATGTATGTAGCTGTGTCGAATTCAGGACGTTAGCGTAAGCGGTTCCAGAGATAAGCTATATGAGAAGTTAAGTTTATATGGAAGGTGCCACGCCCACTTTTCCAATGCATTTGCAATATATGCATCAGTGCTAAGTTTCAGTTCCCCAGCGGAATTAGTTTTAGAAATATGTTGCTTTTTTATGTTTTAGTCTATATAAGAATTTTAGGAATATCCCGAGCTACATACCGAGTAAATTCGGTATATTTATTTTCAAGGAGCTGTCATAAGTTCCAAATATGAACCAAATCGGTACAGCCGTTTAGTAGTTTAGTGAAATACATTGTGCAGAGAACTGCATGGAATTGTAAAGCGTGATGTCTCAGATGTCTTAATTTTTTGGCAGCAACAACAAAAAGTTTCGATTTCTTTAGGAAAAACCCTTCCACACAAAAGTACGATTGCTTATGATTGAACACACTTCATTCAGTGTCAATAACATTAAGTTTGTGGTTATATCAAGGCGAAATTTTGGGAACAGTCCGTTGCTAACTCTAAATATAAACAGCGACACACTGGAAAAAGTTAATACATTCAAATACCTAGGAATAATGATCGACGATAAACTAAAACAAAAAAAAAATAGGATTCTATATTTTCATTTAGAGCTCTAGCAATATGTACATCGGTGAAAACTGCATTTAATTCCATACATTAGTTTTTGCGTGATGCGCTTACAAACATACAGACAGATAGACCAAAATTATAAAAATTTTAGATTTGGCTTCTGTTGATCTAATAAACCCCCTACTAATTTTTTTTATTATTATCAAATACTTTCGTTTGATACCTATATGACAACATTTAGGTTATCTTTCAAATAGTTTAAAATAAGTGGTAACTCGCTTCAAAAGTAAGCTTCCCAATCATCTTTAGTTTAATGCCCGTATTGTAATATTTCGTTTATTTTACAAATTTAAGTTAATAAAATTTTTCAAGTAGTTGGCAAATCCCCTGAAAATATTTTCGGTATTAAAACTTCCAGGCCCCTTTAGTTTGATGCCAATATTGCAATATTTAATTTATGTTATCATTTAAATTAAATTAAAGTTTTCAAATAGGTGGCAACCTTCCACAAAAATATTTTCGGCTGTAAGCCTTTGTAAACCTCTTTCTCTTGAAAGCCATATTACAATATTTACGTGACCGTATTAATTGACCTAAACTGAAATTTTAAACACAGATGGCAACTCTCTAATTTTTTCTTCTATATTGTAAAAACTGTTTATTTGGCTTCTGTAGCTTTAATAAAAACCCACCACATTAATTTTTCTTTAATATCTATAAGGTACAGACATCAGCCTGTTACAATTTTATTATAAGTATAGATATAGATTTCATTTATTTTATCAATTTTATACAATAAAATTTTTCAAACAGGTGGCAACCCCCCTAAAAATATTTTCGGCCATAAAATTTTCTAAACCTCTTCAGTTTGATACGCATATTGCAATATTCAATTTAACTTATAAATTAAATTAAATTAAAATTTTCAAACAGGTGGCAACTCTAAAATATACTTTTGGCTGTAAGCCTTCTTAACTCTCTTTCTTTTGACCCTTTTTTACGTGAGCTGCAATTTTCAAACAGGTGGCAACTCTCCAACTTTTTCTTTCTATATTTTAAGTTACACTTCTAGCAATACATCGGTGAAAACCGCATTCAAATCCATGCATTCGTGTTCGAGTGATGCGCGTGCAAACATACAGACAGAAAGACAGACGGACAGACAGAAAGACAGACAGGCAGACAGACAAAAATTCCAAAAGTGGTTGGCTTCTGGTGCTCTAATGTACAGACATCGACCTGTTACAATTTTATTATACGTATAGATTATATAAGCGTTATTCTTTATTGTTTAAAGTAGTTGCATATTCAACAACACCCGGAGGTTTGCAATAAAGGCGCGCTACCGACTTTTTTTATTTGTTTGGTGCTCGATTCGATTTTCACCAAATACACGTAATTAAGTTTTAAATATACTTATATTTAGGAGAGATTTTAGAAATTTCGAAAGAGATATACTTTTATATCTACTATATTTATTAAAATTCAATCAATGAAATCTACTTCTATGAATTAGAATTAACAAAATGGAAAAAATTTCCTTTCACGAATTACGACAGTTCTTTTTTTGTTTTAGAATATAGTCATATTATATTTATTAAACTAATTTAAGATATTGATTTTATAATGCCCTATCCTAAAGCACTAATATTATCATCTAATATTCTATGTTGCTTAAAACAACTTGATTAAATTCTATTGTACAAACCTCATGTACTTTAACCCTAAAAGTACACATCTCATCATAAAAAATTTTGTTTTGAAATAATCATTCTTTATTAAGATTTATTAACGCTGAATTTTTTACACCTTTAGCTTTCTTCCCATCATTGTCTCCCTCAACACTTATGGAATACATTTTAGGTTTGAGTCCAAAAAATTCTTTCCTAATTTTACCATTGTTTTCATATTTCATCATACCCAAACATTTTAACTTTTTATTTTTTGAAGGAACATTAATGACGCTATTTTCTAAATATTCAGATGTATCAAATTTTAAATCAATATCATTATAAATATCCTAATAAAAGTCATTCGTATCAATAGCGTATATAAAAGAGTCAGTATCCATATAGTTTAAAGATAGCTTTGTTTGAAACTAACGTTTCATATAATTATAAGGAAAATTATACATTTTTCACTTAGATAACTCTAATACAACAAAACCAATTGAAGTATCAAGAGAGTTTTCTAGATTAAATAAAAAATTGCGGGGGTTAATAATCACAAATAAAACACGCGCGTTGTCTCGCTGTTCAACTACTCAGCAAAAAAATCTTTATTTTTCTCCCCATCAGTTTGGAAAAAAGGGCAAAAGAAGAAACCACAATGACAGGTAGCGGGAGTACACGTATAAGAGCAAAATATTAAACCTTAAGTTAACAATGCTTTTTCAACAAGAGCTAGATATACATATAAACTTAGCCCTTATAAATGTGAGTTAGACAATGTTGATATGACCTAAATAATGTGCATCTGACCCAACATCCCGGCCCCGTTGAAAGTACGTGCAACTTTCAAGTAACTGGTAATAGCGCTATCTTATGTATGGGATGGCGGATAACTCCCTTTGCAGTGCGAACATCAGCCACGCGCACTCGATCGTCCTCTCCACGTATGACTCTTTCGATACGACCTAGAATCCAACACTGCGGTGGTAAATTGTCATCGTGCACGATAACCATCGCTCCCACACACACATTTTGGGATGACTTGATCCAGTTACTACGCACCTGCAGCTCATTGATATACTCCAGCGACCATCGACGCCAAAGTTGTTGTTTGATCGCGCCAACTCTTCACCATCGTTCTAACTTACCCAGCCCTGTGACGGGTTTCTCGGGCAATGCACGTAATGAGTCGCCAATGAGGAAGTGGCCCGGGGTGAGTGCGGCTAGGTCACTCGGGTCTGAAGAAAGTGGTGACAAGGAGCGAGAATTCAGAATCGCCTCCACCTCAGCTGTGACAGTTGTAAGCTCCTCGAATGTTAAACGAGCGTTCGCAAGAGTGCGGTTGATTAGTTCCTTGACGCTCTTAACTTCAGCCTCCCACAACCCGCCGAAATTGGTGGCTCTGGGAGGGATGAAATGGAAGTTGATGAACTCACGTACACAAAATTTGTTGATCGAGTTGATTGTGTCATCCTTAAACAAAAATTGCTTGAGGGCCTGTAATTGGTTGCTGGCTCGAACGAAATTGGTAGCATTATCGCAGAAGATATCGGACGGTAGCCTACGCCTGGCTACCAATCGTTTCAGGGCTGCGATAAATGCATCGGACGACAATTCTGACACAACTTCAAGGTGCACTGCCTTCGCCGCGAAGCACACGAAAATTGCGATGTAGCTTTTGTTGGGAACCTTGCCTCGAATGCGTAGGTACGTATTGACTGGACCGCAGAAATCCACTCCGCATCTTGCAAATGGTCTTAATGGGGTAGGTGACCCATTATTTGCCCTTCCAGCTTTGGCCTATAACGAACGCAGTGCAGGCAAGATCGGACGACACGGTGGGCTAAATCCCGTGCATTGATGATCCAAAAGCGTAGGCATATGAGTGCAACTAATGCCTTTGGACCCGCATGGTAATTTTGGCGATGAACGAGCTGCACGTACTGGCAGACAAAGTCATCCTTGCCTGGAAGCTGTATCGGGTGATTCTGTGTATACAGAATAGTTATCATCTCCATTGGACCACCAACTTTCATCAGCATGAACCCATCAGTTATCTGCAAAGAAGGATTTAAAGATTTAAGATTACTACAGACCTGTTGGCCGTTGAGAAGTGCTTTGATGTCATTATTTGCAGGTTCCAAGTGATGCAATGCAAAGCATGTAACAGCTCTTGTGGTGAAGGCGACAATATATCGAACGAACCCAATTTTCTACTTAAGTTGCTGAACCTAAACATCCAGGCTACGATTTGCAAGCATGGGCTGTGCGAGCTAGTTTTATACGCTACTTCGAGTAGGTCGTTAGTGGCATTAACAGTAGCGAAAGCCGATTTACATTTCTCTAAGTTCACTATATTTTGAGCAATATCACCTCGATGGTGCGTCGGCCACTCGTCTTGGTGGCGTTGCAGGTATTCCGGCCCTTCGAAACATATGGACTGCTGCAGCTCACTACTGAGCACCCCCTGAAAAGCAGATCAGCTGGATTATAGTGCGTTGAAACGTATTTCCATTCGCAACAAGACTTTTTTGTTGTATTTCAGAAATACGATTTCCTACGAACGTAGATAAAGCGGCTGAATGCTGTTGAATCCAGTGTAGAACGATTTCTGAATCGCTCCATAGATACGTTGTATATTGGGTATCGCCGAAATTCACCTTTATTTTAGTGTAAACTTGTGACAGCAAATGAGCACCGCACAACTCCAATTTGGGCAATGACAGTTTTCTCGTTGGGGCGACTCGACTTCAACGTGACCTTGACTTCACCGCTAGGATCAACTGTGCGTGCATATATACAGCATCCATAAGCCCTAATTGAGGCATCACGGAAGCCGTGCAACTGAAGGCTCTGAACGCTGGGTTTTAGGCAATAGCGCGGTATAGTTTGCGATTCCAACGATGAAAGCAATGAGAGGAACGATGTCCATGCGATGTGAATGTTGTGCGGAACTGACTCATCCCACTGTAATTTAAGCAACCAAAGTTCTTGTATAAGTATTTTAGCAAGTATGATGATAGGTGACACCAAGCCCAACGGGTCAAAGAGAGACGAAGCAATTAGTATAGACCGCTTCGTGACAGCATGTGATGTGTGCTTGAGTACAAATGCAAACATAAAGACGTCTTCTCGTTGATCCCACCTTAAGCACTGCATCGTCTTCTAAATTAAGATCTTTAATCGTACAGTCATTAACAAACTCGCTATGTTCGAGTGCCATTTCGCTAGCTCAAATCTACCACGACGAAGTATCTCAATTACCTTTGTTTTGATTTGATGAAGGCATTCCATCGCGTTAGTTCCACAAATGAAGTCATCAACGTAGAAGGATGATTTTATAGCCGCGGCTCCTAACTTGAACTCGTCCATGCATTGCGCAGCTAAGTATTGCATGCTACGTATAGCGAGATATGGTACGGTAGCAGTCCAATAAGTGACTGTATTCAGTTCAAATGTGCATAATGGTTGATCGGCTGTTCTTCTCCAAAGTATATATTGAAGCTTGCGATTATGGGGGTCGACAAGAATCTGTCTGACATCGATATGTACGGAAGCGTAGAAGTAACGTGTACAAGTCGGGCTGTGTGGTCGGTCCGACCATTAGTAAATCGTTCAGAGAACTTTGTGTCGTTGTCTGACAAGAGGCATCGAAAACCACTCTTAATTTCGTAGTGATACTGTTCGGCTTGAGTACGCAGTGGTGCGGTATGTAAAAATGTGGGACATCCAACTTCGATGTTGTCACCATGCTCATATGGCCCAACTGTTCGTACTCTAACATAAAATTTGCGTATTGCGGCTCAAGAGGCCCTCAAGAGCTTCAAAACGTTTACGGGCAATTTCATACGAGTGACCTAACAAACCAGGATCATCTTTGAATGGGAGGCGAACTACCACTCGGCCATCAGGTTGTCGGCGAATGGTGTTTTTGAAAGCCTCTTCAAAACTGTGCTGCTCTGGAGTGTAAATGTCCACAGAAGTGTTAACCTCTTCAATGCGCCACAGGCGTTCTATGTTGTTGTTGATGACTTCGTCCATGGAAATCGAGTAACTGTGTGAAGTGGTGGAGCTGGTTTGGTAACGGCCCGAAACTACCCATCCAAGGAGCGTCTTCTGGCATATGTACACCAAGCCTGATTTGTCCAATGGATAAGATGTCGAAAAATGCTTCTGTCCCTAACAGCAAATCAATAGGACGAGCCTTGTTGAACCCTTCGTCGGTCAAAGGAGTATTTTGAGGCAGCTTCCATGATGGGATACCAATATCTGTGTATGGATGATATGCAATATTCGAAGTAACACAGAAATCTAGCGGTAGTTCGAATAATCCAAAACGTGACTTGATGGTTGTAGACGTTCGATGTTTTGTCTGAGTCTGGGATCCTCCAATGCAGCGAATTTCCATATGGCTTCGTTTGCGAGGTACTCGGAGAGCCTGTGCGAATTGATCCGATACGAAATTGGCTTGTGAACAAGAGTCTAGGAGCGCACGACCAATTGTATAACAACCTGACGCATCCTTGACCAGAACCGAAGCTGTAACCAAAATTATTCGACTCAAGCCGGTGTGAGTGTGAACAGCTGCTTCTGAGTTCTTCTGCACTACTTCAGGGGGTTGCGGAGTTGACTGCGGTGAAGACGAAGTCATACCAGCTGAATCACGATACAATAGTGTATGATGGGAGCGAGAACACGATCGACACCTGTGTGTGGATGGGCATTTCGCAGCCTGATGACCCTTACCCAAGCGATTGAGACAAAGTCGTGTGATGTCGTAACGCTGATTGAGTGTAGCACCAACGTTTTGAGGACACCTGTAAGTTCTGTGCTCCGTGCTAGCGCATAAATGACACGTTTGCGATGTGCAGTTGAAAGTCAACCCTTGGCGCTGGTGTTTTTGGTTTCGTGGCCTACCAATAGCTTGCTGACTTGCGCTACTGTCGGTACCGGGCTTACTTATTGACTCCAAGAATTGGCAATGTCGTTCGACAACCGAAACGCAGGATGTCCATGTAGGAAGATCGCTGAAGTTCAAATGCTCATTCCATTTCTTTTTGGGGTCTTGATCCACCCTTTCCAAAACGATCGATATGAGCATAGCCTCAGCAAGTTGCGATGCATTATCCAGTGACAACAATGAATTGTACAAAGCTGATGAGTTGTCGATCAGGCTACGAAGCTGTTTCGCATTTGACCTTGAAACACTAGGTAAATTAAAAAGCGAATTTATGTTGTCCAAGAATACGAGCGTTGGATTTTCGTAGAGGGCCTTGAGGCGTTCCAGCTACTTTGAATAATTTTCCGAAGTGATTTGAGAAGCCTTGACAGTTTCTAAGGCCGGGTCACGTAAGCAATTGATTAGTTGATTTAACTTTTCGATGGATGACAAAGTAGACTGCTTATCAACCACTAACTTAAACGATGTTATAAAGTTCTCATAGTGGGGGTATTTTCCATCAAAAACTGGTGGTGACAGACGTGGCAACTTCATAGAAGTTTAGTGAGAAGCGCAATGAACTGAGTCAGCAACAGTCAAATTGTGGGCATCTGAACCTAGCTGCTCATTAATGCACACCTTGATAGCGACGTACGTATCTTCTATTTCGCCTCTGGTCTCACGCTCTGCTTCGTCTGGATCCAGCTGCTCAATTTCGGTCTGAACTGTCATATGCGCTCGCAATAGCAAATAACGTTGCCTTGCATGGTGACCTGATATGAAAGAGCCGCTAACAACAACGCTCCTGTAGCGAAATAGTTAGCAACGACAAAGCTCCTATATACATATATATGTGTTTGAAACGGGATTGCGCGGGATTGAGACTCCGGCAGCCTTACTATGTCGAAAGATGTATGCTTTCGGTGTACCAGGTACCGATGGATACACAAGATTCCATATGCAGAGTGTGGCCTGCGTTTTGGATAAGCAGCCCAAAATGTCGAAAAATATATTTGTTACGGTAGGAAACTCCTTTGATGCCGTGAATGTTGAGCTACGTTTTAAAAATGGTAGCCGACAATGCTAAGTTGACCTTTCACGAAAGTGCGAGATTTCACCATATTTTATCTTTAAATTATCACAGGCCCCACGTTGGGCGCCAAGCTGAAGTATCAAGAGCGTTTTCTTGATTAAATAAAAAATTTCGGGGGTTAATAATCGCAAATAAAACGCGCGTTGTCTCGCTGTTCAAATACTCAGAAAAAATATCTAATTTTTCTCCCCATCAGTTTGCGAAAAAGGGCAAAAGAAGAAACCACAATGACAGGTAGCGGGAGTACGCGTATAAGAGCAAAATATTAAACCTTAAGTTAACAATGCTTTTTCAGCAAGAGCTAGATATACATGTAAATTTAGCCCCTATAAATGTAAGTTAGACAATGTTGATATGACCTAAATAATGTGCATCTGAGTCAACACCAATATAAATACGTTTATTATATAAAGTATATCATATGATCTTTAGTTGTATAGCAACCATATTTTCTGTAAATGATATACAGCTATGAAAGTTAGGTTTAGTGATGAGGGCTCGAGCGCCTAACCTTTTTCCAATACTTTCCCCTTCATAAACGATTTGTATATCTTTCCGTTTATCTACATTTTCCATAGTTTTCCCATATACTGCATTATTCAGAAGTTTAAAAAATTCTTTTCAAACTCATTTTTAGTTTTGTTCTATGAAAAGTATTTAAGTCTATATACTTTTTTAGCCAATTAAACTGTTTCATTCCTAAAACGCGGCGAATATTCTTCAATATTAAACCATGTTTAAGACACTGCTGTAAATTTCTATAATAATTACATACTTAGGGCCAATTTCAAATGAATATTTAAACGGCACTTAAGGTTAATTGTGGATTGTTGTTTAAATGCCATTTAGCTTTCGTTGGAATTCAGATCAACTTTGTTTAAATATGCCAAAAAATTGTTTTTTGATTGTTTGGTACAAACACAAGGTTGCATATCTCATATTTAAATAGCCAGCATTGGCCATTCAAATGCACATTAAATGTATGATCTGAAAAGTAATAGTGGAAGTTAATCAACTATCTCTACTTAAGTAGGCCATCCGAAATTGGGCCTTAGTTTTATTATTTAAATCAGCTATTAGTTTAGGTTGGATCATGCTACCATTTTTTTCACAAAAAAATGGTAAGTCATTATGAATATTTATTTATTTATTTCTTACAGCTTTATTAAGCTTAGCTTATACGTATTCCTTAAAATCTACGTATAACTTATAGCCTAAACTGAAATACAAAGTAAAAGCTACGTATATGGACCAGGGATGTTGCGAATATTCGCATTCGCATTCGCAACCGCGGAGCTTCCGCATTAATTTTAACATTCTTATTCGCTTTCGCATTCGGNCGAATATTCGCATTCGCATTCGCAACCGCGGAGCTTCCGCATTAATCTTATTCCCTTTCGCATTCGCNAGGGATGTTGCGAATATTCGCATTCGCATTCGCAACCGCGGAGCTTCCGCATTAATTTTAACATTCTTATTCGCTTTCGCATTCGGAATTATCAATGCGGAGCTTTTGCGAATGCAAATGTTTTGCAAGTGCACCGATAAAACGTGTATATGGCAAACAAAATGACAAATTGAAGCCAATATTTGTGCCTGTGGTCGTGGGAGTATATGTGTAACAAAACAGGTCAAATGTCATATTTATCAACTTTGATAAAAATGTCTTGAAATATATTGTTTCTTAAGCTATATAACCGAGCTATCAATGGGCAGTCATACAAGTTCCAACTTCTACTTGTCTTTTTGACAATATTTTTTTGTTTTCTCTTCTTTAAATGCCTGCATTGGTTTTTTCCTTTATTATGATTTTTTTGGACCAATCTTAAAAAACTTACTAGACACAAAAGAAGAAAGTGTGCACTGTAATTCTTACCCAAATCTTCGGGATTTGCTTTTGATGTTACATATAAGTATTCGTTTCAATAATTTCAAATGGAGCTCTTTGGGGAATTTATTTTTCGCAAAAATTTTAAAAACAGTAGTTTTGTGTACTTGTTGGATAATATTTTTTTTCGTAGGGATATACATTGGATCCTTGGCTAAAAACTTCTGTGGTAAAACTGTCCCTTCTTTACTATTTAAAGTCAAAGAGCACCTTCAATAGGGATTTCCAGCAGAAATGCTCAACGTCTGGTAATAAAGAGAACCGATGCTCAAATAATTAAAAAAACTATAGGTTTAACCTTTAATAAGATACGAATTACGTAACTATCTGAGATTCAAATGCTCATATAAAAACCGGGTGCTTTTTTAAAAAAATAACAGTATTCTGATCCGATTCGGCCTGCAGCTACGACTTTGAAAACAGAACTTTGTTCAAAATTTTCATTCCTGGAAAATAGTAATTTCATATTATGGTCGCTATAAGCACAAATTATTCATACCAGTCACAGAAGAAAGTATTAAAAATGGATTACAAAAACTAAAATAGAAAAACGCTGATGAAGTTACAGATTCCCCAAATTCTGAAAATGCCAAAGGAATGAGAATGATGAATTCTTTTTAAGAAGCTTTAGAAAAACCTGACACATTTGGTTTGTAAGCGCTGTTTAAACAACGATCTCGCCATTATGCTAGATTCTAATTGTTTCTTAAAAATACTTGTCATCCGCATCCGCGGATGTTAGCTGTTAGATATTCGCATCCGCGGATGTTAGCTGTTAGATATTCGCATCCGCGGATGTTAGCTGTTAGATATTCGCATCCGCGGATGTCTAAAATTCCACATTCGCAACATCCCTAATATGGACCCGTTAGTGACTGACAATGTTGCTGACTTCCAAATCATGTCAATGCAATGATTGTACGATTCGGCTGCGGTGTAATGACCGATTATGCATGTAGATAAAGTGCACAACAAGCATCCAAACGGCAATGCACTGATTCGATCTAGTGATGCGCTTTGGGAACAGTATATATTGGCGTGGTGCAACAGTATACGTTGTATGCATTGCGATGGATAGTCCAGAAGCCTGTCAATGCAGCACTAAATTGGAAGCGTCCTGCAATAATGGTACAATTTTTATTTAAACTCATTCATATTGCTACATTTAATATCCTTTGGCAATTCTTTATAATATCTTAACCCTTTGTAATACAAGTTGCATTTATCAGCTTCAGTTTTATAGGTAGCAGGGTGGTTCCGTGCGCAGAAGTGGAAAACTTTTGACTGCCATTCACCTGGGAGTAGCCAGAAGCGATTCTTGTGCGTACGGTTCAAATAACAGCTCACAACGTCCGGATATTTATATCCACGTATCCTCTGGGTAGCATCCAAACACCCGTTTGGGAGCGACCTAAAGTGAGAAGGCGTAAAACTTCGCTGGGTTTGCGTCCCGCCTCGTTAAAACCCCGCCCATCGAAAAGAAAAAACAGCCTCGGATGAGACGAATGCGATGGACGGGGCAAGGAAAAGTAAGCGTGAAGCCTTGCGACGTCTACTACAGTTGCCACGTAAAGGAGCGCAAATTCGGTGTTGGATTGGTGGTAGGAGAGAGACTCCATCGCCGAGTAATGGCGTTCACCCCGGTGGACGAACGTCTAGCCACAATCCGCATCAAAGCTAGATTCTTCAACATCTCGCTCATCTGCGCCCATGCCCCGACGGAAGAGAAGAATGAGGCGTCCAAGGATCTCTCTTATGAGCGCTTGGAACGTACATATGAGCGCTGCCCCCGACACGACGTCAAAATCATGCTTGGCGATTTTAACGCCAAGGTGGGCAAGGCGTGGCGCCACTGTCGGAAAATTCAGGCTCCACGACGAAACGTCCGATAACGGACTGAGGCTGATCGACTTCGCCGGGGCCCGAAACATGGTAATATGTAGTACTAGGTTCCAGCATAAGAACATCCACCAATCTACATGGCTGTCTCCATATCGAAAAACGAGAAACCAAATCGATCATGTTGTGATAGACGGAAGGCATGCTTCAAGCGTTTTGGACGTACGTACACTGTTCCACTGCTCGCGTACGTCGGATTGTTGAAGAGTGCTCTCAGAGAGCAGGTGTGTTAGTCGAGTGGCGAATAATTTGGCCGTCTGTTGGGATTGCAGCTTTTCGACGTTAAGCTTTCCTTGCATTGTTAGGCGCACATTTTTTGCTGCACAGAGGCGGGTGCGTGTCTTGGCTACAACAAAATAGTGGTCCGAGTCGATGTTTGGTCCTCGG
>NW_016160050.1:3274-16223 GCF_001687245.7 Rhagoletis zephyria | reverse complement strand
TCGAGAGTCATACCAAAGACTTTAAAAATGGTGCCACGGGGAACAGACGTCCCCGGAGTGTGTTCGTCGGCGAGACGAGCAAAACTGGTGACACAAGCAAGGCTTGCAAGGCTGGCAAGGCAAACACTGGCATGGCTTACACGACTAGAAAATGATGAAAATAAGTTGTAATTGAAGGAAATGTGTGGTGGAAACCGCTGGAAATGTTGAAAAAGTTGTGCGCAAGTTGAGCAATTCGATCCGTTGCGAAAGCTGAGCGAGTGGTGTCACCGCTCCTAGATGTGGAGGGTGCCCACGAGCGAGGCGAGTAGGACGTGTGAGACGAGCAAGACGGAGTATGAATGTGGAGTGAAGTAGTCGTGTAAGTCGTTCTAGTGTGAGCTGAGTCAGTTAAGTGGGTCAGGGTGAGTTGAGCCAGTCCAGCAAATCTCGCCGGCGAGCATTACTCCGGTCTGTTCATGGGTACGGCCCCTTTGGCGAGTATCGTGGTGGCTGCGGTTTAATACCTAAATGCGGGTAGAACCAGCAATGGTTCAATGTGGAGTTGCATTGCAACCGGTGGTACTGAAGTGCTTGCAGTTCAGGGCAGTGGTTAATGCAAAAATTAATCCGTTGTGCCTAATTCGGGCACCGTGATTAAAGCCGTTGGCAGGTAATCACGTAAAGCCTACATGAAATCTATGTCTATATTGTTGTACAGCTCATACAGCTCATCGTTAAATCGTCTGCGATATTCGCCATCACCAATGCGTAAAGGTCCGTAAATATTTCGCAGAATCTTTCTCTCGAAAACTCCAAGAGCCGCCTCATCAGATGCTTTCATTGTCCATGCTTCCGCGTCATACACCAGCACAGGCATGACGGGTGACTTATAGAGTGTGATCTTTGTACGACGAGAGAGGACTTTACTTCTCAATTGCCTACTCAGCCCAAAGTAGCACTTGTTGGCAAGAGTGATTCTCCGTTGGATTTCAAGGCTGACATTATTATTGGTGTTAATGCTGGTTCCCAAATAAACGAAGTCGTCTACTTTTTCAAACTTGTAACTGCCAACAGTGGTGCCAAGACGCGTATGCTCTGACTGTTTGTGTGATGACAGGAGATACTTCGTTTTGTCCTCGTTCACCACCAGACCCATTCGCCTTGCTTCTCTATCCAATCCCGAGAAGGCAGAACAGTTGTAGCCCTTATTTTTACCGATAATATCGATGTCGTCGGTATACGCCAGCAATTTTACGCTCTTGTAAAGTATTGCGCGTGAGCGGTTCAGTTCTGCGGCTCTTATAATCTTCTCCGACATCAGATAAAAGAAATCACATGAAAGGGAGTCCCTTGTTTGAAACCTCGTTTGGTATCAAACGGCTCGGAGAGGTCCTTCCCTATTCTTATGGAGCTGATGGTATTGCTCAACGTCATTTTACACAGCCGTATTAGTTTCGCGGGCATGCGTTCATCTGACCATATTCTGCATACGTGCTGATGCATACCTCATCAGCTCCTCGCCGCCGTACTTGAATAGCTCGGCTGGCAGGCCGTCAGCTCCAGCAGCTTTGTTGTTTTTCAGCCGCGTATCGCTATTCGTACCTCGTCATAGTCAGGCGGTGGGGACAGCTACTCCATCATCATCGACTGGGGACTCGGGTTTGTCTTCTTCACTATTTTCGTCGCTGCTACCATTCAGTAGGTTATGAAAGTGTTCCCTCCACAATTTAAATATATTCTGGACATCGGTCACTAGGTCGCTATTGTTGTTCTTACAGGAGTTCGCCCTGGTCTTGAAACCTTCCGTAAGTCGCCTAACCCTCTGGTAGAATTTTCGGGCGTTCTTCCTGTCGGCCAGCATCTCAAGCTCTTCGCACTCACGTATTTCGGCCTCTCTCTTCTTAAGCCGTAGACTTCTTCCAGTTGAGCCTCCACCGACTCAGGACTGGTAGCCTTTAAATGGGTTAGACGGGGTTGTCAAGCCGGTACCCTGGAAATACCAAAGCACCCTGTCTTCCCTCCTGATTTCTCAAACCGGGCTTGGGACCGTCTAAGGCACAGTTGATATAGACATAGTGCAGCGAATTAAAATTCAGCTTCTGCGCTGACTTGGCCATGTCGTTCGAATGGACAGAAACGCTCCTGCTCTGAGAATATTCAACGCGGGCCGCGATGCTAGTAACAGAGGAAGAGGAAGGCCTCCTCTGCGTTGGAAAGGCCAGGTGGAGAAGGACTTGGCATTTCCAATTGGCGTCAGTTAGCACAGAAGAGAAATGACTGGCGTGCTGTTTTGGACTCGGCCAAAATCGCTTAGGCGGTTACAGCGCCAATAAAGAAGAAGAAGATTGAAGTTATTTTTGCTTCAAGTATTCTTGGAGTGTACATTATTGACATACTTTATGTTACTTTTCAAATAATCAGGCAAGTTTCCATCAATAATATTTTTAATAAACTTCATTGTATGGTAAAATAGCTGTTGTTTAATGCTCAACCAATTTAGAGTGGCCAACATATCTCTGATAGGTGTGTCATAGCGCTTAGTAAAGATGAACCTCATAGCTCGGTTTAGTTGTTTTTGTAATTTGTAAGTTTGACTATCTCTCGTTATAAAAAATATTGTTGGACAATAGATGAAATGAGGTTCGATTATAGATCTATAAACCATAGTATTGTATCTTCTACCTAAATATCTGCAGGTTCGTTGCATAAAGTATAATTTTTTGGCTATCTTTCCCACCGATATCGACTTTTATTCCTAAGTATTTGAATGTTCTAACTTTTTCAATTGCTTCGTTGTTTATATACAAATTCTGCAGCCCGCCGTCCTCAAGATTTCTCCTTGATATAACTATAAATTTGGTTTTATTAACGTTTAATTAAAGGCTGTTATTTAGGTAATTTTGTATCTTAGTAGATATTTCACTAGTATTATCTCCACTCAGCACAAGTAACGTATCATCAGCGAATAATATTATATCACAGTATTTTATGCAATCAGTAATGTTATTAATATAAATATTAAACAAAATGGGAGCTAGTACAGACCCTTGCTTCAGCCCAACTGATACATCTCCTTTATTTGAAACTGATAATCCAATTAATGTTCTTTGACTCCGATTCGAAATGAAATAAAGCAAATTTGTGTTATTTCACATACAATTGGGAAATAAAACAAATTTGCGTTATTGCCGTTTGTGTTATTGCAACCCCCCATTTAGTATACATATGCCTGAGCATGAAATTCCGATTAATAATTCACTTATTTATGTTTCTTGATTTCAGTAACAGATCACGTTGATCCATTGGGACCACCCGCTGAGAGGCCACATACTGGAATGACTAGTAATTCTCAAGATCACGATTCTGATGAAGATGAGATTATTGCGGACAGTTTATTACCGATATAAATCAATAAACACCATAATATATATTAATAGTTATTTTATTATATTAAATGAAACATGTACTCTGGTCTAAGAAGCCTAAAAAGACTCAAATAGCCACATAGAATTATATATGTACCACTCTTGATAAGTTTTTAGAAACAGAGTGTACATTTCTAGTCGAACAAATGTTTGTATAATATTTATTTTTGAAGCGAGTTTTGAAGTTTGTCATATACCTTGTTTTATTCAACACAAGGCGAATTTTTATAAGGTGGCATTGTTTCATCAGCTGTGAGCAGCGTTTGATTGTCAAAATTTTGTAATTCGCTAGTGAGTGAGTGAAAAGGTGAAAGTGTTTGTATTTTCTGTTGCCCTTTTTCATTCGGGGAAGAATAGCTGGAATTTGACAATGGCCCGCTAAAAGCAAAAACAAAATAAAAGTAATTTTTGTATTTGTTGAATCGATACCACCTTATATGTATTTGCCTTGATTCAACACATATTTCTTTCAAACGTTTAAGTGCTGAACACATTGAAAACGACGGGCTACGGACCACAGCTGTCAAATTATTTTAACACGTAATCTTATGTGCAAAATTATTTTGGACTTAAAGCAGCTACACTACGACTGCCGTTGCGGCCAGTTTAAATATATTTCTATTTTCCATTGACAGTTATAATTGCACGGCTATACTCAATGCCGACTCTTACGTTCTCGTTCGCGCACACTGGACAACGTGAGCAACCCATGTGCGAAATGCGGTAACCAATCCGACTGGAGCCTTGGCACGGCCGAAAGAGAGGGAGATTCGGTGGGGCCACCCGACTTATTCGGTTTAAAGGCCCACTGAACTCTGCATCGTCTGTTCACAGGTAAGTGCGGCTGCAAGCGGGTGTCTGTCTAGGAGCAAGCGGCTCGCTACATAAACGTGTAGTTGTTTGCGAAACCACCCCCACGCCACGTAAAAACAACTTCCAGCGAAGAAATAAAACAAATCCTCGGATGAGACGTCGCCTATGATGACGACCACGGCAAACGTTTAAAGGACTACAATTTAAGGGCATGCACCTGGACCCTTAATGGGGAAGGTGCCTCTGCCCTACTCACAGTGGGCTGAAATTGGCAGGTGGGGACTTAGGTCTTTAAATGTGTATTTTCGAAATTTATGATCCACTGTCATAATTTTATGCTATATAGAGTAAAGAATTTCCTGTTTCAAAACAAAAAAAACAGCAATTTCAACTGATGAAGCCTTGGGCTTGGATTTATCACATGTTGTCTAAGTGGCAATACATAACTTAAAGAAAAAGTGTGCATGAAAAAATTTAGAATCTACTCCCGTCATACTACAAAATCCAAGAAGCCAAGCAGGAATTTATCCACCGTAAAGTGATGTAACATTAACGAAAGCCAGCGCTAAAGTGAAGTTGCAGTCACTTTTGAATTTAACATTACTGAGGTTGTTAAAGGGGTTTTGATGGTGCTTCAAATCAAGCCAATTAATAATGGATATTTCGAAAATGATTCTAGCATTTTTATGGGAAGCTTAGTACCCATTAAATTGGCTTCAGCAGAAAACGTTATTTGGGAAAAAAGTGTCGTCCCATTTTTAATTTGTACAAGAAAACAAATTGACTATCACTCAAGAAAAACGCAGAGCCCAAAATATTCCTTAACAGATTAAAGATACTTTTTTATTATACTTTTAGTGTAAATAGTACATACTAATCATGTATGTATTATTTACAGATGTACTAAGATTTCCTTCTATACACATCTGAATAAGCATCTCAAATTGTCACATGAGCTTCAAACTATTTTATATTCTTCGATCTTTAAATTCTAAGATGCCTTAGCAATTTTACAAAAGTTAATTTAAACTTTTTGTGAACAGTTGTTGGGTAAAATTCCAAGAGGAGTGTCAGGAAGCTGCAGAGAAAAAAGATGCCGCCTACAGGGCCTCGCTGCGATCGGGCGCAACGCGCGCAATGTGGGACAGCTTTAGGTATCTGAAGAGAGAAGCAGTATGAAGAGAGAGGCCAAAATAAGTGAGTGCGAAGAGCTTGAAATGCTGGCCGACAGGAAGAATTCCCGAAAATTTTACCAGAGAGTTACAGAAGGTTTGAAGACCAGGGCGTACTCCTGTAAGAACAAAAATGGCGACCTAATTACCGATTTTCTGAACGTACTTAAATTATGGAGAGAGCACTTTTCCACCCAACTGAATCCTAGCAGCACGGAAAGTTGTGGAGAAGAAGAACCCGAACCCCCAGTCGATGATGACGGACTCGATATTCCTCTGCCTGACTATGACGAGGTACGAACAGCATTAATTAATCCCAACGGTTTTTACCCTCCATTCCCGCCCAACCGACAGGAGGGGCGCAGTCCGCATGACGTACGGAACGTTTTCTTTTTGGTGCCCAGTCGTGGAAACACGAGCTTGTTAAGTGTCGAGATCTAAAACTATTCGGCAACAGAATCAAATTCATCAGTTGATTGGATATGCAAAATATAGTATTTCAATTATTGAGAATGGAAATGATAGTTGTCTTTATAGAAAAAATCGAGTCCGGTATGTCAAACGTGCTGGAATGAGAGTTAAAATCTTGACATAAACCACGGAATGATTCGTTTGGTTTAAAATTAATTTTGCATGGCTTCAAAAATAGAGGTCAAAATTGTCTTGACACTCGGGAGGGAACATTAAAATTTACCTCAACCAGAAGGGCCGGGCTATTAATCAAGCCTGTCATTAATTTTACCATAAATATTATACCTAGGATTTCTCTACGACTTGCGAGTGTAGGCAAATTTATAAGCTTTAGACGACTAGTGTAAGGGAGGAGATTGTAGTCCGAATCCCAGTTAAAATCTCGCAATGCCAAAAGCAGGAATAGTTTTTTAATTGATTTAATCGTATCTGAATGAACTTGGTACCGGGGATTCCAAACAGTTGATCCATATTCTAGTATAGGTCTAACTAAAGTGGTAAAAAGAGCTTTGGTAACATAAGGATCTTTGAACTCTTTTGACCAGCGCTTTAAAAATGCAAAAACGCCTTTGTCTTCATTGACTGTAGTATTAATATTAAGGTCGAAATTGAGTTTGGAATCCATTGTGACCAGCGTTGCCACAGACAATTTTTGTTTCCAACCAACCAAAACCTACCAAACATTTAATTAAATTTAAATTAATTTAATTTAAAACAAATTAGCTGCGTATAACGATTAATTTTGCTATACAGACTTATCCATATGTACATATGTTTCTTTACACATACATACATATCGTAACTAGATGCGAATAAAGACGGGAGCTCAAAAGTTGATAGCGAAAAAAGAGGCGTAAAAAAATTTTCTGTGAAGAAAGACTCTTAACATAGGTGACGGCAAATAAAGCCGCGTTAACCCCTTTGATAGTGAAGAAAGTCCCATAAACTTATGTCCGCTGTCAACAATATTTTCGAGTGCAACAGTATTCCCCAGAACTCCCCAAAGAGTTTTTCCTAGGCTATTTAAAAAGCTCAGCACTTTGGATGAGGCCATGTTCCAAATTTTAGATGGAGAAGGCAATCGTTCTCCAAGGTGTATCAATCTAGGATTCATGCTTCGTGTACAGGCACATACAATATATTCTGGAGTTTCTTTCACCAGCCGACTAACCGTACAGTCCGTCTCTACAGAAAGACCCATTTAATTAAAACCGTACGTTAACTTGCAGTGTGCTGTCAGGTTGCCAGAAAGAGTTCTAAGTTCAAGGTGTCTTTTGAAGTTCCTGCTGGAAAGAGTTATGCATATATTTGATTGTCTTATTCCCTTTGACTTCCGCCAGTAGGCAGCAATTTGAGATTATTCCCAGCTAGCTCCTAAGTAGGTCTGCAGTGTATCCTTTAGATGTACCACAGAAAGGCTGGGGACCATGCAAACGCATTTGAGCTTCACGCTTTGCGAGACAGTCAGCCCCTCGTTGCCTTCAAACCCTTCATGCGTGACGCTATTGTGGGCTCGCAGGTGGTTCAGGAGTTTACAAGCCTTGATGCCGTTTTAAAAGACTCTAAGGCCATTAACGCTGCCTGAATGTCCGACATAATATTTATTCTGGCCTCATTCGCCTTCTACGATGACATTCGCGAACACAGACTTCGATTGGGAAGACTTCCGCCTGAAATATGGTTGAGTACGAGCCCATTGGCAGACTTTTCTGGAATCTTGATCCAAGAACGCCATAAATTATATCGCTAAAGGTGAAAAGGTGCCAAGTCCATTTTTTTTTCAAAGTTTAGTTTTTGATGCAGAATGACAGGTAATACGAAACTACATCGATTTTTCGTTTCTCCAGAAAAATGTCTAAAAATGGACTTGGCACCTTTTCATCCTTAGGTCACGATATATGGATGCCCGTATTGCATATTGGCAATAATAAGGTATACGTTTGTACTTAGGAATCAGGTATATTTACATGTTTGCGGCCGCCATTATACGAACGCCCCGGTGAAATATTTGTGTAAAAAAGTTTGCTAAAATATTTGAAGATACGTACATATTTTCTATTTTTCGCAAATGACTATTACTCATTGTCCCGAAACCTACCAAAATCCAATCAAGCCTACCAAACTACCAAATGGAAAAAAACCCACCAGTTTTGGTAGGAAAAGCCCATGTTTGGCAACACTGATTGTGACACCAAGATCGACAAAATTGGATACCTGCTCCAGATTATAATTTGAAATTGAATAAACAGCTGGTTGGACTGCCCTTCGAGAGAAACACATTACTTTACATTTTTTAAGGTTAAGTGGCATATAATTTACATTACACCAACTAACCACGTTGCTCAGATCCGCTTGTAACAAAGACCTTTCTTCGATAGAGAACAATGTTTTAAAAAGTTTCACATCATCGGCATACATTAAAATTTTAGAATATTTTATTTTAGAAGAAATATCATTAATGAATATCAGGAACAGAATCGGACCAAGGTGGCTTCCCTGAGGAACTCCTGAAGAAGCTCTAATTATGTTGGAAGAACAATTTTTAAAATAACTCTTTGTTTTCTATCAGAGAGATAAGAAGAGATCCATTGAAAAAGACTGTGCTGAAAGCCTGTTAGGTCGAGTTTACGGATGAGTAATGGGACCAACTATTTCATTGCTCAAAGAAGTACAGGTTAGGTTGCCGATTACGAAATATCAAATTCGGCTAATCTCGATCCCTGAGAGCTCAGTGTTTGTTCAGAAGTGCGAGCCAAATCTTAGCCTCGCGTAGGTTGGACAGTCTAAAAGAAAGTGTGCAGATGATTCCACTTCATCTTCCTCTTGACAGCTGATAAAAAAGGACAATTGAAGTTCCTAGTCTCACCGCATGAATACCAATCGCACAATGGCCTGTCAGAACCCACATAACTATCCCTTGTTGCATGTGTTTTAAAGTGCCCTATAAAAATATTTGCTGCAGCAGAGAAACGTCTAATTTTCATTTTTTATGTCACAAAAGGACCCGGTTTCCCTTAGCCCAATTGCCGGTGCCGGTTTCAATATATGTATGTTAAGCGTGGTTCCTAATGATCACCTAATTCCTATTTTACAAGTGTAGCCTTCTCGAGTCAGTTCCACCAGATAACGGCTCCTTAAACAATGTAGGCTTTAATCTGGTTTCCTAGAGCTAATGAATTAATTTGGGCGAGAGCCCTCACATTTTACCGATAGCCCCCCTACAGCAGTACAAGGCAACCGAAAACTTTCTTACCCTTTCCACAATATTAGGCTTCCACGACAGCCGTTACCTGGTTCAGGTAACTTTGAGCCAGATCAAAAAGGGTGTATAGAAATCGTCCCTTAACCAAAAGTTTCACATCATCTACATAAGCGATCACCCGACAGCCCACTTTTTCCAGTTTCTCTAGAAGGTCGTTTACAACCGCAATCCAGAGCAGGGGAGAGAGAACACCAACTTGTGGAGTGCTCCTAATGACTCTGCACTGAGTGCAGGCGCTGTCCCACTCCGATGCGACTGTTCTGTCAAGAAGTATTTAAGCTGTAGATAAGCCTTATTCGGTTGGTTTCAACCTCTAGATTATGAATATACTTAACTATTGCCTCTGGAGTGACATTGTTGAAGGCCCCTCTTATGCGTGAAGGGTTCTTCTGACCACTTAACCAATGTGTGCAGAGCGGTATTCACCGACCTTTTCTTGTAAAATGCCCTTGAAAGACAGTCACGAGGCATCGCGTTTCTTATGTGTAGGTCTATCAGTCTCTCTAGCTTGTTTAGCAAAAACGAAGAGAGACTGATTGGCCTAAAATACCTAGGTGAAGCATATGCGGCCTTCAGGATGAACGCAACACTGACTTCGAAGCCTTGGGGATGGACCCGGTTCTCACGCAGTTCGCATAAATAGGATCCAACTAATTGCATCACATCTTCAGAGGCATTTGCAGCTGCGCAGGTATGATGCCATCGGTCCCCGGCACGCAAGTCTTTTTCAGGTGTATTTTTTCTTAGGCTTTGTATAAAAAAATACAAAAAAAAAAAAACCTGTATAAGGTTGGTCGAATGAATGGCCGTCCTAGTCACCAGTTCCGAGTCTATTCGATTTTTGAGTATGAGCCCTTATGTCGAACAAAAGCGGGAGTATAAGGGACTCAAAATGGACAAAATTTGCCTATGGTTACAGAAGATATGGAATAAATTAACTGACGAAAACCTGCGTGCCAAATGAACTTTACTCTCAAAGTTTACACTGCTGGCAAATGTAAACAAGGATCAAAATTTGAAAACTAATTAATACAATTAAAGTAAAATCTGTGGAAAATTAACAACAAAATACTTTTTTGGCAAAATCTATAAAGGACCCTTTTATTTCTCAAAAAAATCTGGGTAACAGTTATTCGTCGCCACGCTGTATATTTATACATTTGTATGTGCATAAGTATAAGAACAGCGTAATTGCCCAGTAGAAATTTTATGCATACGACATTGCTGTTGGTGGCATAAGCTTGCTGCTGTGTATACATGCCAGTATAAATGAATCTTCATTTCCATTTTCCGCGCGGTTTCTCAGAGCGTATGCGTACCTTAATCATACACTTGTACTACTGCTGTATGCATATGGTTGTATTAATGTTTCAATCATACAAAAATGTAATAATGGGACAGTATTAAAGCATTCTTACAAGATATCACGATTGAGAGAATACAAAGGTTGCGCCGATCTCGGACCGCTATTCCTCTCTTAACGAATTTGACAGAATCGCTGTTTGCATGACGTCACACTGGTGCAACTTGTTTACGTTTTCCTTGCAACATTTTTTCTTCTTCTTCCATTCTTGCTCACGTTTTGGCATTTCTCTCTCGCAATTGCACCAGTGTGACGTCACACACAAGTTATTCTCAAAAATCCTCTCCGATCGGCGCAATCTTGTATTCTATCATTCTTGACAAGATATGTATCCCCATATGTAAATGTACAAGACTGAAAATATTACAAAAATTCCACTTCAAATTTATCAAGAAATGTACTTAAAACAACGACAACGTACATTCGCTTGCAATTCGCTAGAATTTGAATTTATTCGTTTAAATTCATGACTACGCATGAGTTGTTCACACTAATTCACTCTTATAGCAAGCATTCTTCATGAATGCATACAACCGATTTCTACTGGGTGTTTCACTACGTTTTGAAAATGCATACGTTTGTAAGTATGGTTATCTATACATATAATAAAATTGTAACAGGTCGATGTCTGTACATTATAGATATTAAAGAAAAATTAATGTGGGGGATCTTTATTAGAGCACCAGAAGCCAAATCAACCATTATTAGAATTTTTGTCTGTCTGTCTGTCTGTCTGTCTGTATGTTTGTTCGCGCATCACTCGAAAACGAATGCATGGATTTGAATGCAGTTTTNTATTTCTAGAGGTCTAACTTAAAATATAGGAAGAAAAAAATTAGAGAGTTGCCACCTGTTTGAAAATTGGTGTTTAAGTAAATTGATAAGAAAAAATAAATATTGCAATATGGGTANTGAATGCAGTTTTCACCGATGTATTGCTAGAGGTCTAACTTAAAATACAGGATGAAAAAATTAGAGAGTTGCCACCTGTTTGAAAATTGGTGTTTAAGTAAATTGATAAGAAAAAATAAATATTGCAATATGGGTATCAAAAGAAAGAGGCTGAAGAAGGCTTACAGCCAAAAATATTTTTTTAGAGTTGCCACCTGTTTAAAAATTTACATTTAATTTAATTTATAAGATAAATTGAATATTGCAATATGGGTGTCAAACTGAAGGGGTTTAGGAAATGTTATTGCCGAAAATATTTTTAGGGAGGGTTGCCACCTGTTTGAAAAATTTTATTGTATTAAATTGATAAAATAAATGAAATATATATCTACGTCTATACATATAATAAAATTGTAACAGGTCAATGTCTGTACCTTATAGATATTAAAGAAAAATTAATATGGTGGGTTTTTATTAAAGCCAAATAAACCATTTTTAGAATTTTTGAATCTCTGTCTGTCTGTATATTTGTACGCGCATCAGTCAAAAACATGGAATTGAATGCAGTTTTCACCGATATACGAATTTTATTAACTTTTTCCAGTGCGTCGTTGTTTATATTTAGAGTTAGCAACGGACCGTTCCCAAAATTTCGCCTTGATATAACCGCAAATTTAATTTTTTTTCTTCTGTGTGGAAGGGTTTTCGCTAAAAAAAATTTAAAATTTTCGTTGTTGCTGCCAAAAAATTAAGAAATCTGAGACGTCACGTTTTACAATTTCATACAGTTCTCTTTACAATGCATTTCACTAAACTACTAAACGGCTGCATCGACTTGGTTCATATTTGGCAACACGTTGAAAATAAATATTCTGACCAAAAATTTACTCGGTATGCATTGGGAAAGGGGCCGTGGCTCCTTCCTTCCATGCAAACTGAACTTCTCATATAGCTTATGTCTGGAACTGCTTACGCTAACGTCCTGAAATTCTACAAAGCTACATATGTTATCCATATCGTAGTTATGGCGAAAAGTGATAATTATTGGAAAGGCTGGATCGATATACATTTACGTAAACGCGCAAATATCACTCGATTGGGAACCATTTTCTCCTAGATTTATAAATCCCATTGAACTATTGTAACTTTAGTCTTTAAATTTCAGTAAGGTAAAATTTATGTGAAAATTTTGAAGGATTTTTTTAAGTTTTAATATTTTTTATTGAGCTTTGTACCACGGTTGTTTATTAGGAAAAATTGAAAAAGCAACAAAGTCTCAGCGGTAGAAGTTATAGCACTATTTCGGAGATCACCACATCTCCTCATCAGACTTCTTTTTTCTAGACTTCAGCAGGGATCGAACCTGCGTAATCAATGTTCAAAGTCAGAAGCGTTAACCACTGAGCTATGTACATCCCGTAAACTCTTGTTGCTAATTCATTTTCCTTATTCAACCAACTACTATCAAGTGCAGCTGATNGTATTTGTCAATGTTATTGTGGCTTATTAAAATTTTAGTTTTAATATTTTTTATTGAGGTTTGTACCACGATTGTTCATTAGGAAAAATT